>NW_006399892.1:3594682-3595356 GCF_000299155.1 Elephantulus edwardii | reverse complement strand
GAAAATCAAAAGGGCTGAACTTGCTCAGTGTTTCTTAAGCTGAAGGAGCTGGAAAACAAATTAAAGCCACGAGTGGCAATATTAAGGATAGTTTGGGTAGAATGTTAAATGATCTAGGAAGTATCAAGAGAAGATGGAAGGAGTGCACAGAGTCACTGTAACAGAAGGAATTGGCTGACACAGAGGAATTTCATGAAATAACATATGAGCAAGGGCCTGTGGTGATGAAGGAGGAAGTTCTAATTGCTCTGAAGGAAATGGCAAAAAACAAGGCTCCAGGAGTTGATAGCATACCAAGTGACATATTTCAACACACAGATACTGCCCTGGATGTACTCACTAAGTTGTACCAAGAAATCTGGAGGACAGCCAGCGGGCCAACTGACTGAAAAAAAGATAGATGTTTGTTCCCATTCCAAATAAAGGTGATCCAACAGATTGCAAAAATTATCAAACAATATCATTAATATCACATGAAAGCTAGATTCTGCTGAAAATTACCCAAAAATGATTGGAGCAATGTGTCAACAGAGAACTGCCAGATGTGTAGGCTGGATTTAGAAGAGGTCATGACTAGGAATAGCTAATGTTAGATGGATCTTGGCAGAAAGCAAAGAATACCAGAAGAATGTCTATCTGTGCTTCACTGATTATGCAAAGGCTTTTGACTGTGT
>NW_006399892.1:3584464-3594327 GCF_000299155.1 Elephantulus edwardii | reverse complement strand
TCCACAGTCAGCACTCTTGGTAACAGCAGCCAGGAAATCAAGAGACTAATTGAATTGGGAAAGTCAGCAGTGATGGACCTCTCAAGAGTACTGAAGAACAATGACATGAGGCTGGAGACTAAGTTGTGCCTGATTCGGACTATAGTCATTGCAATTACGTGCTATGCATTAGAGAGTCAGACAGTGAATAGTGATGATAGAAGAATTGATGCCTTTGAGTTGTGGTGCTGGAGAAGAGTGTTGAATATACCATGGACTGATAGGAAAACAAGTTTGTTCCGGAGAAGGTGAAGCCAGAATGCTCCTTGGTGTCTAAGATTCTGAAGCTTTATCTGACATACTTCGGACATGTTGCAAGGAGGGACAGGTCCTTGGAGAGAGACATCATGTTTGGCAGAGTGGAGGGCGGCAAAGGGGAGTTAGACCTTCAATGGGTTGGATCGATTCTGTGAGTGGAGTGGTGGGAATGAATGCGTTTGAGATGGCGAGGTTGGCACAGGATAGAACAGGATAGAGCTTTTGTACATATGGTCACTATGAGTTACAAGCGACTCAATGGCACATAACAACAACAACATCATATTGTTCACAATAGCAAAGGGGTGGAAACAACCCAAGTGCCAATCAACAAACAAATGGAGACAGAAGCTGTGGTATATTCACACAAGGGAATACGATGGTGCAACAAAGAACTCATGAAATATTATGCAAATGAATGAATTATCTCAGTCATAATATAACCCACACTATATAATGCCACTGTTATAAAACAGAACTGACATGGGGGTTAGGGGAAACTAAGAAAAGAAGGGATGAATAATGTACACTGCATTGTAAGCAGATAAGGGGAATAACTGCTTAAAATTAATTTATGGTTTGCATGACTGCAGTCCAAGAAAAAGAAGTGTAAAGCAAACTGAACTGAGGGAGGATGGCTGGTAGGAAGGAAAATGTGCAAGAATGAATGACCGGTAATACAAGATCTCTATAAACTTTCATTAAACATCAATTTAAAAAAAATAAAAAGAAAAGTCTAGGTTGGGGGACCGGGGGTGGGGGTGGGCGCGGGGGAAGAAATTGCTCAAAGTTTGCCCAGGCAAAAATGTTCGTGTTCTTGGAAGCATGGAACACTGTTTGATAGAATGATGCTTCTCATGGTCTAGATTATAGGAGTTGAGTTATAAACTCAAAAGTCTTTCTCTTTTCTCTTTTGATGTTTTGAATTTACCAATGGCTCCATAGGAAGATGAACAGCGGATAAGACCTCCTTCCTTATTATTTATACTCTTGAAACTCAATGAAGGGCCAATTATATGATAATAAATTGATATTAGAGATATCTAAACCCTTAAGGTGGACACAACCCCTCAAGGCAACCTAGTATTTATTTCTTTTGTTCTCCCTCTTTGGGCCAGTAAACTGCTATTCTTTTTCTTTTTTTAAAATGTGTTTTCTTAATATTTTTCTTTGCCCATTTGGAAGTTTAATTTTGAGACTAGGGATCAAGTGTTATTCCTATTTGTAGTTTTATATCTATCATAAATCTATCATAATTTTAGCATCAGAGAAATATAGGTATATATATATATTAGAAATACTTTCCTTTCATTATTGTTGGCTGTTAATGAACATCTAGTTGAGGAATTTTCTCAAACTGATCCCTTCATTTGTAAGTTTCTCATGTTCTTCTGTAAGAAATAAATAGTTCAGTGATTACCTTTTAAATTTGATGAATGTTAGTAAGATTCTTGATTATTCAAAGCAAAAAATAAATGTATGCCAGATTTTTCTGTATTATTATATCAATTCTTGATTAACTTTGTAAATATTCATTAACCTTAGGGGGAAAAAAACCCACAAAATTTTGATATGTCAGTTGAGTTACATTTTGAATAATAACTGAACTCAACAAATATCTTCCCAGAGATAACTCTTTTTTGGAGCTAAATATATCTGTGAGGGAAAAATAGAAAAATATTGGCACATAATTTCAATTGTGAGTTAGATGCCCAAATCTTCATTACAAATTCTATCAAATATCCATCTATACTGTATAAATCTCTGCCAAATAATGATGATGCATAATAGAATAAATGTTTAAATTAATGCTATACAGTAATATTTACTTTTCTTTGTTTTTTAATTGCTGGTGACCATCTGGGAAGAAACTGTCCTGAACAAGGTCAAGTATACAATCATTGAAGAATTTCACTTCTTCAGGACTCTCATAACGCAATCCAAACATAATCAGCAATAAAATCCACAAACAAAAATCTTTGAATACATGATGCACTACAAGAGAAAATTACTTTGAATCGATTACCAGCCTAAGAATAGTAATTGCATACCATTTGCTTTATTGATGATGTGCCTATCACACAGTTTTCATAAATGATTGATAGCATATTATTTAAAAATCTTCTAGGCTGACCATTTCATGCATTCTATTTTAAAAAAATAAAAGCATTGCATAATTTGTCTTTTCATGCAAGCAATTTCCAGTGAAATTTCCAGGCAAAGAAAAGTTATATAGCAAATTAACTTTTATAATCATAATTAACAACTATCATATTTATAGCTTTGTATTTTAATTTTAGCAAAGATTTGTAAATTATAAAAACATTTAAGACTTAAATTCTAATCAATCAAAATTGTTGTAAGATGCCTTTTCATAAATTCTATAAAAACTTAGTAAGACTAAATTTTCTGTTAGCAACCTGTCTCTGGCATATGGAGAAATTGGTACCCTCATACAATGCTGGGGGTATTGTAAAATGGTACAATAACTGCAAGTAAGTTTGACATATTCTCAAAAAGATGAGAAAATTCCATATGACTCAGATATTCCACTGCTTGGAATATACCCTGAGGAAAATAAAACAGAGATACAAATGGGTATTTTTACACCTATATTTATAGCAGCAATATTCACAATAGAAAACAAATTGGAACAGCCAAGCATTCACCAGCAAATGAATGGATTTAGAAATTGTGATACATCCACATGATGGAATACTACACAGCACTCAGGAGCAATACTTCTAAAACATATTATATAACATGAAAGAGGCTGGAGAGCATTATGCTAAGTGAACTAAGACAGTCTCATGAGGACAAATACTACGTAAGATTATTCTTGTGAAAACAGAAAGATAATTAAATCATGGGAGTCACAGAGGTTGCTAGGCAGAGAAAGAGGGTGAAGGAATCAGGAAAATTACAATGGGTATCTGAAAAGGTGGGGAAACAGTGAGCATAGACACACAATTCTTGATTTTATAAAACACAATGTGAATGGAGGAATGTGTAACACACAATGTGTAAGAATGAAAGAAAATGTAAACAAATTTTATGTGCAAGTCAATATAAAATTTTTAAAATGAAAGTTATAGGTATATGACGAAAAAGAGTATTCTACATTTTGGAGGGATAGAGATTAAAACATTTATTCAGGAGATATATATATATATATATATGAAAACAAACAGATTCATCCTAGAGAGGGTCAAACCAGGCTACTCCTTGGAGGCAAGGATTCTGGGGCTTCGTCTGACATACTTTGGACATGTTGTAAGGAGAGACAGGTTCTTGGAGAGGGATATCATGCTTGGTAGAGGGACAGCACAGGAGGGGAAGACCCTCTATGAGGTGGATTGATTCAGTGACTGGGGTAATTGGGATGGGTGTGTCAGAGGCAATGCGATTGGCACAGGATAGAGCAGGGTTTAGGACTGTTGTACATTGATAGGGTCGTTATGAGTCGCAAATGACTCGACGGCACATAACAACAACAACAGCTATACATATATATTGTTGTTGCTGTTATGTGTCATCAAGTTGCTCGCAACCATAGCAACCCTATTTACAACTCTAAACTCTGCTCTATCTTGAGCCAATCTCATTGTCTCTGACAAATCAACCCCCATTACTTCAGTCCCTGCATCAATTAATCTCATCACACTTCTAAGCATGATGTTCCTCTCCAAGAACTGGCTCCTTCTTGCCACTTGCCCAAAGTATGTCAGATGAACCTTAAAAATCAGAGAAGTTAAATATTAGGATTCAGGTTATAAAAAAAATTAGACTTAGTCAGATCAGTTTCTGAAAAATACTGACAGGCACCTCAGCCTTCAGCTTCTCAGCTTTAAGCTCTTGTTGTTCTTATGTGCCATTGAGTCCAATGCGACTCATAGTGACCCTATATGTATTTGCTCTGAACCCTGCCCTATCCTGAGCCAATCTTACCATCTCAGAGACCTAATATCATTTCTTCAGTCACTGAATCAATCCATTTCATCCTGGGTCTTCCTATCTAGCACTATACTTTTACCCTCCTAAGCATGAGGTCCTCTAAGGACTGATTCCTCCTGGTCACAATTCCAAAGTATGTGACACGTCCAGGAAGCAGTCCTGTCAATTATAGATACCCCTACTTCCCCCTAACCCACACTCTAGTCTTCTAACAAACTTGGACAAAAGGCTTTTAGCTTCATGGTCAGCTTGATCTCTTGTTAGGCCTCCGGTTCTCTGCTGCTGGCTGGTAGGGCTGCTACTCTCATAGGTTCCAGTCTGGGTGACATAAGAATTTCAGGCCCAAAAGGACTGCTGCATTCTCTTGATTTTTCTTTGCTGATTGAGAGACTCTCTAATTATTCTTCTGAATCTGCTTGATTTATTGGTGAGACTAGCCAATGACCTTGTGGGTAGGATAATACACATATTCACATATTCTGACAGTTCATATGACAAAGTCAAACTCAATGACTAGGAAAGAATTTTGAACAGTAAACCCTTAACATCACAAACTTTCTCTTACCCTGATGCCACATTCTTCTTCATAGAGTCCAATTTCTTCAATGATTTGTTCAGCATACAGATTTAATTGGTATGGAATATAATACAATATAATCATTTAATAGAAGATGGTGATTTCCCCCCCTGAAAATAAAATAACTATTACTCAAGTAGTCTGTTTTGTTTCTTTCTTTCCATACTTATAATCAGAAGCATTAACTCAATCAGGACAGCTTCCTATATGTACTCTCTAGCCCCTCGACTTTCAGGATCACAGCTTTAGGCCAGTTTTATAAAGCTTTCATTGCTGCCAATTATGACATCTCGTCCTCAGTCCTCCAACAAAGTTGGACAAAGGCTCCTTCCTCTGGTTCCATGGTGTAGGACTCCCAAAGGCCACTCTGTCTCATGTCAGATTTCTGATTCTCTGCTGCAACTTATGTGGCTAATACTTGGGTAGACCCTGGACTGAATGACACAGGAATATTCAGCCCTGAAGAACTTACTCTCTGTATTTTCAGTTTCTTTTAACTGGTGGTGAGATTCTCTATTTCTGCTGCTGAATCCACTCAATTAAAACACAAGACTAGCAAATCAAGTAGAGACTAGAGCAACACATCTTATTTGCATGTTCCCATTTATCAACGTGACAAGGTTAAACTCAGTAGTGTACTCTTGACACCACGGGTTTTTCAAGCTATCAACAATCATATTTTAAGAAGTAACTTTCCCTTTAACAATCATCTTGAGCATGAAATTATATAAGTCAGCTACTTCATGCCTCATGCCTTAATAGTATCATTTTAGGCATTTAGCAATTTCTCCTTTGTTCATTCCTATCAATCCAGTCCTGTGAGATAACAAACATGTACCTTTTGCTAAACAATCTTCTGTTCAGTTTACAAGCTTTGAGCATCAGTATACACAAGCAACGTTCTGTCTAGAGCAAGCCATCAGGCTGCAGCAATAAATATTGGCTCCAACTTCTCTTCATCTGGTTAGTTATAGTCATCTAATCCCAAACCATTCATTGCTAGGGACAAAAGCTGTAAACTCAGGAATCCACACTTCTCCCTGCTTTCCCGACTGTTTGCTCCCTTCACTCAGCCATTGCCCTCACATAGGGCCAAGACAAAAAGCCAGGGATCTGTATAATTCACTTCTCCTCAAGCCAGCAACTCATTTATAGATAAATATCCATCTATCTGTACATGCTAGGTTGACAATGCTGAAGGAACATAGCCAAGTTTAGCCTGTCTTTATATTGCTGCATGCCTCCTACTTCCAGTGGATCAAGGTGAGCATACTAAAAAATTCCACTTAACTTCTAGTCTTTGAAAGGGGCTCTAACGGGTTAACAATCCATATTGAAGGCTGTAGTTCTTGATCTTCTGCAGCAAGTGTTTCATGTCATAGTTACTTTTAGCAAGCACGATTTTATCATCAGCACAATGCAGATTGCTTATGAGTCTTAATCTAATCCTGATACTACATAGAGTTCAGATTAATAAATTATTTGCTCAGCATACAGATTGAGAAAGATACATCCCTGACACACACCCTCCCTAATTATAAACATTATAAACCATATACTATTTCCTTGCTCCATTCAGACAACAGGTTTCTCATGAGTACAAAAAAATATTCTGAGATTTCAACTCTTTTCAAAGTTAAGCATAACTTGGTATGATTAACATACTCTAATATCTTTGCTGAGACCCTGGCGAGGGTCCTCAAGCCTGTGGACAAGAAGGAAGACAAGCAAGATCCCACCAATCTCTTTGGTCCTTTGAGCCTAGTGGTCCTCATGCCAGTGCAAAGCACCAGTACTAAATATCCAACATAGCTGTCTGTACCTAATACCTCATCCAAGATCTTATCTTGCCTTTTGCAGAACTGTCATTAGCCTTAACTGGGCTCACAAAAGAGTATCTTGTAACTTGCTATTTTTATTACTAGTTGTCTTTATGATTTGCTGACAGAGGTACAATATGTAAGCATTAGTTCATTATGTGGGGGGATTTTCATGTGAATATATGTCTCTAGTTAGGCTTTTGGAAGAAGGAGTGGCATCCACTTACTAAACAACATGTCTCAGGAAAATCGATGAACTTTCGAGAAACAACAATAGTTATAGAAAGGCTTCAGGTTTTTGTTCATAGGCTCACTAAGAGTTATAGTCAACTCCATAGCTATCATCTACAAAAACAACAGTTAGGCTAATTACTAAGTATTTCATCTTGTGGTTGGTTAATGCAACTGTTATAACTTTTCATAAAAAAAAAAAGAAAAGAAAGAAAGAAAGACAAGCCACCATGTCAGCACAAGCAGCAGATGGCTATTAAATGGGAAAAACTTAATTTACACCACCTTCAAAAAATAGTGAACTGAGTGGAGAGCGATACCAGAGCTGTGACCTGCTAGGAACAATGACCCACCAGGGCCCAGTGACCTGGTGGGACTTTGCAGGACCCACCAGAACCCAGCAACCAGCTGAAAACTTCAGCAACCATTCAGGGCCCACAGCAACCTGCTGCAACCTAGTGACCCACTAGCAACAAGCAAGACAGCTGAAATTTGTGTGAGAGGAAAGCAAGCCCCATCTCCAGAACTCCAGTCATGATGCCACCAGCCTGCACTCAGAACTACAATCTCTAGGTCTTCAGCTCATACCAAAAACTCTGGTCTTGATTCTTATACCCATGCCAGGATCTGACATGGGTTGGGAGCAAAGCTGGAACTTGAGTGAGGTAATTTGTTTGTGTGTGTGTGGGGGGGGGGGTCAGTGCTGTTTTATTGGATCACGTGGGACCTTGCAGGCACAATGAAAAGGGAGCAAGACAGATGAAGCTCATTCTTAAAGAGAATATCAAGGTTTACTGGTTTTCCAATCAGGTCTCCATGCTCTAATTTGCATCACCTCACATCCAGTTCATCAACTGTCTTTAGCCTGGAGCCCCTTGGGCTACCCTAGCTGCTGCAGTTGTCTGACAGAGACTGCTGTCACAGGCTTGTTCACTACTGAACGGAAGCAGATTTTCTCTTAGGTCAGAAAGTAGAGAGAAACCCAGACAGGGTAGGTACCCCAACCTCTTCTGGAGCAGTGTCTTCAGATCAAGAACCTGCTATCACATCAGACATGAAAAACTCTACCACAATAATGTCACATAGGAAGCAAGCTACCATACCCCCACAAGCTCAAAGCCAGATGTTACCACCCAAAAGTGACACAGTATCAATACATTTCCTGAAGCCAAAAAAGTTTGATGACACCTTCTGAAAAAAATATTTAAAAGAACAATGGTTGAATATTTTTAATGGGTGAAAGACAAACGTGAAGAATTATAGCACACTGCAAGCAAAAACCAGGAAGAGCTTAAAAAAAATCCAAAGCAATGCAGATAAAACAAATGAGGCATTAAAAGCTTTGGAAAAAACAAGAAACCACAATTCAAAATATGAATATTAATGTTTCAGATGTTATTAACATAATGGAGGAACACATGCACAGGGTTGAAGAGATGGAACACAGAATCAGTGACATGGAAGATAGAATTGTCACCATGAAACTACTAGAACAAAAAGCAGATTAAAAAGGAAGGAAAAATAAGGAAACCTAAGAATACTGTAGGACACCATAAAGAGAAATAACATGCATATGATCAGAATCCCAGAACAGGAAGAAGCAAATAAAGGAAGCTAAAAAGTTGTGGAAGAATTATTAAGAGAAAACTTTCCAAGAATGATGAAGAATGAAAAAATATATGTACAAGAAGCTGAGAGAACATATATAGAATAGACCCCGAAAGAAAAACATCAAGTTAAATTTACCAGAAAAAAAGATAAGGAAAGATTTTCAAAGCAGCAAGGGAGAAAGAGGTAAACACATTAAAAGACAGGAAAAAATGACCATTGACTCTCTAATCCAACATCTTCAACAAATTGAAAAAGAATAGCAAGAAAACCTGATAACCTGCGAAAAAACAGAAAATATAAAAATTTGGGCAGAAAGAAATAAAATAGATAACAGAAAAACAATTGAAACCATTGACAAAACCAGGAATTTGTTCTTTGAAATGGTCAATAAAATTGACAAACCACTAGCAAAATCAACAAAAGAAAAGAAAGACAAGACACAAATAATCCAAATAAGAGATGAAACAGGCAATGTCACAACAGAACAAACTAAAATAAAAAGACTAACAATGCGATATTAGAAAATACTATATTCAAACAAATATGAAAGCCTAGAGGAAATAGACAAATACTTAGAAATTCACAACCTGAAATCCAAGATGGCGGCAGAGGCAGGGACAGCATGGTGAGCTGCGGGAGCAGCGAACCACTTAAAGCAGGGCCATTATGGCCTTCCGCAGACTTCGGCTTATTGATAATTGAACACTTAAACAGTTGATGACTGACCCTCAGTGAAGATCGAGGCTCAACAACAGGAATTCAAGGATTCCCAACAAGGAATGGGTGAGTCTCATGGCTCCCAACATCCGCCCCCCCCCTCCCCGCAGAGCCCGCTCCAATGCGCACAGCCGCTGCAGCTCCCTGAGGCTTCCATAGCCGGAACCAATGGATTCCCTCACCCAGGATGGATGCTGGGCACTGACCCTCCTCAAGACTGGTATAGTGAAGTCACCACACTGCTGCAAGGTGGACTTGGTCTGAAGAGAATTCTTGGAGCCAGAATGGCGGCTGTGGGGAAGTGGGCGCCCTCTGGCCGCTCGCACAAGAGGGGCCGTGCACCCTCGAGCGCCCATGCGGCAGGGTGGGGAGGCGCGCCACCAACGGCCGCCCTTACTGGCGGGGCCAAGCACCTCCCGCAGGCCTCCCACGCTGGGGGTGGGGGGGTGTGGCATGTGCCCGATGGCCGCCTGCCTGCGTAGGAGGTGGGGGATGGGATGAATCCCTGCCATCTGCAGGTTTGGGTTTCCTTGAACAGGCGAAAGAAGACGATTACCTATGCATTGGACAGGCCAAAAAAAGACAATTACCTATGCAACGGATTGCTGAAAGTCACTGTGAGTCTGATGACCTTAACAGTGGCAGCATGCACAAGA
>NW_006399892.1:3568005-3583654 GCF_000299155.1 Elephantulus edwardii | reverse complement strand
CTTCCCCCCTTTACATCTACGCCCCTGTTCAGCATGAAGAAGCCAGAGAGTCGGCATCCAATTCCCAAATTAATAAGACAATTGGTTTAATTACTATTGGAAAATGTTTGTCATTCCTCTGTAGCATCTGATCCCCACTGGACCCTCATCATCTCCTTCACCTGCTCCCCCCACTGACCAAACTCTGCAGCTCTGCAGCTGCATCCTGGCCCATCCTCACCCTTCTGCTTCCAACCCTCACCTCCTTGTACCCCCAATATGTTTTTTCCCAATTAAAAAAAAGAAAGAAAGAAATTCACAACCTACTAAACTAACACAGCCCAAAGTTGAACACCTGAACAGACCCATTACAAAAGAAGAAATTGAGAAGGTAGTAAAACAACTTCCAGCAAAAAAAAAAAGCCCAGGACCAGATGGTTTTACAAGTGAGTTTTAGCAAACATTCAGAGAAGAACTCTCACCAATTCTACATAAACTATTTCAGAATATAAAAAAGATGGAATTCTCCCAGCCTCATTCTGTAGAGCAAACACATTCTTAATACCAAAGCCGGGTAAAGACACCACCACGATAGAGAACTATAGGCTAATACCTCTCATGAACATAGATGCAAAAATCCTGAATAAAATCCTGGCCAACAGAATCCAATGATACATAAAAATAAAATAAATGCACCATGTCCAAATGGGATTCATAACAGGTATGCAAGGATGGTTCAACATAAGAAAAACAGTCATTGTAATTCATCACATTAACAAAGCAAAGAACAAGAAGCACATGATCCTATCAATTGATGTGAAAAAGACCTTTGACAAAATCAACACCTTTTTCTGACTAAAACACTCAACAAAAAAGGAGTAAATCAAAATTTCCTCAACATAGTAAAAAGTATATATGCAAATTCTAGAGCCAACATTATTCTCAATGGAGAGAGATTAAAGGCATTACCTTTAAGTACAGGAACTAGGCAAAGATGCCCACTTTCACCTCTCATATTCATTATTGTAACAGAAGTCTTATGATAGCAATAAGGCAAGAGAAGGAAATAAGTGTTATCCAATTCGGCAAAGAGGAAGTAAAATTATCCCTACATGCAGATGATATGATAGTATACTTAAAAAAACCCTAAAGACTCAGAAAGAGAACTACTGAACATAGTTGACCAATTCAGTAAAATTGCAAGATACAAGATCAAAATACAAAAATCAATTGGATTTCTCTACAGTGACAAAGAAAAATATAGAACTGGAGCTAAGAAAACCAATACTCATCACAATAGCTGATCACAATATTAATATTTGGTAGTAAATCAAAGTTGAAACACAAATGATCTATTCAAAGAAAATTAATAAGCATCATTACAAGAAACAAGAAGAGACCTGGAGAAATGGAAGAATATACCTTGCACATGGATAGAAAGATTTAATGTTATGAAAATGACAGTCCTACCAAAGGCAATCTACACATCCAATGCAATCCCAATGTTGTTGTTGTTGTTGCTGTTGATTTCCTTCAAGTCAAACATGACTCATAGTGATCCTATTATCTGAAAACCCTCTACAACTATCAACATTTATCAAAGTTCATAGAGTTTCCTAAAGCACATTATTTAGAAAGTGGATGCCACATCTGCAAGTCCAATACAAATAGTGATTGTGTTCTTCAACGAAATGGAAAAGGCAACAATCTTTAATTTCATTTGGAATGGAAAGAGGCCCTGAATAAGCAAAGCACTCCTGAAAAAGAGAAACAAGGTAGGAGGCATCTCACTCCCTGATTTCAAATCATTTAAGTAGAGAAATAACAGTCTTTTGTTGATGTTGGCAAAATTGGAAAACCAGCTGCAAAAAACTCAAACAAGACCCACACCTGACTCCATACACAAAAACCAACTCAAAGTTGATCAAGGACCTAGGACTAAAACAAAGGACAATAAACTTCATTAGAAAAAAGCTTGGAAGAACCCTAAGAGCACTAATCCACAACATGAATTCTTCCAAGCATCCTGAAAAACCTACAACCAGGAGAGGATGAAATGGATGAATGGGACCCTATAAAAATAAAATTTCTATGAACATCCAAAAATTTCTTCAGCAGGGTAAAAACAGAAGACACTGACTAGGAAAATAATACTTGGTCATGACATGTCTGATAAGGGACATATATCTAGAATTTATAGAATACTCACATACCAGAACAATCTTCTCCTGTGCAATTTACTCCCACTGAAAATCCTCTGGAGGGTCAGTATTGGGTTGAGTCTGACTCAAAAGCACACATCGATACTGGGAGAAAATTTCAGGCTAAAGCTAACCATTTTGACTAAAAATGTTTAACTAACAGAAACATAATAATAACAAGAAATATAAATTAGAAGTCATGGAAATCAGTAGAAAACAATACAACAACATTTGTCCGTAGCTTAGTGTTTCTTAAACTGAAGGAGTTGAAAACAAATTCAAGCCATGGGTGGCAATACTTACAGATAGTTTGGGTAGAATGTTGAATGATCCAGGAAGTATAAAAAGAAGATGGAAGGAGTACACAGAGTCACTGTATCAGAAGGAATTGGCTGACATAGATGAATTTCATGAAATAACATATGAGCAAGAGCTTGAGGTTATTAAGAAGGAAGTTCAAGTTATTCTAAGGGAATTGGCAAAAAAAAAAGGCTCCAAGAATTGATGACATACCAATTGACTTATTTTAACAAACAGACACTGCCCTGGATGTGCTCACAAAGTTGTGCCAAGAAATCTGGAGGACAGCCAGCTGGCCAACTGACTGAAAAAAGATAGATATTTGTTCCAAAGAAAGGTGACCCAACAGAGTACAGAAATTATTGACCAATATCATTAATAATACATGCAAGGATTATTCTGTTGAAAATTTTCAAAAAATGATTGAATCATTATGTCAACAGAGAACTGTCATATGGGCAGGCTGGATTTAAAAGAGGTTGTGTTACTAGGGATATTATAGCTAAGGTTAGATGGATCTTGGCAGAAAGCAGAGAATACCAGAGGAAAGTTTATCTGTGCTTTATTGACTATGCAAAGGCTTTTGACTGTGTGGATCACAACAAGCTGTGGCTGACTCTGAGAAGAATGGGAATCCCAGAACATCTAATTGTGCTAATGTGAAACCTATACTTAGACCAAGAGGTAGTCATCAGAACAGAGCAAGGAGATACTGCTTGGTTCAAAATCAAGAAGGGGGTCCATCAGGAATATATTTTGTCTCCATACCTTTTCAATCTGTATGCAGCACAGATCATCTGAGATCCTAGGCTGTATGAGGAGGAATGTGGCATCAGGATTGGTGGAAAAGTCATCAACAATCTGCTATGTGTGGATGACACAACCCTGCTTGCTGAAACAAAGGAGGCCCTGAAGCGCTTGCTGCATAAGGTCAGGGACTTCAGCCTCCTACATGGATTGAAGCTCAACCTCAAGAAAATAAAGATTCTCTTCACTGGGATAAGGGGCAACATCAGTATGGATGGTGAAGAGATTGAGATAGTTAACATTCTTAGTTTACCTGGCTCCACAGTCAACACTCTTGGTACCAGGAGCCAGGAAATCAAGAGACAAATCGCATTGGTAAAGTCAGCTCTGAGGGATCTCTCAAGAGTATTAAAGAGCAAAGACATCAGGTTGGAGACTAAGGTATGCCTGATCCAAGCTATAGTCTTCGCAATTCCATGGTATGCATTGAAGAGTTGGACAGTGAATAGGGATGATAGAAAGAGAATTGATGCCTTTGAGATGTGGTGCTGGAGAAGAGTGTTGAATATACCATGGACTGCTAGGAGAATAAACAGGTTTGTTCTGGAGAGGGTGAAGCCGGACTGTTCCTTGGAGTCAAGGATTCTGAAGCTTTGTCTGACATACTTTGGGCATGTTACAATGAGGGACTGGTTCTTAGAGAGGGACATCATGTTTGGGAGAGTGGAGGACGCCGCAGGAGAGGAAGACCCTCAATGTGATGGATCGATTCTGTGAGTGGAATGGTGTGAATGAGTGTGTTGGAGACGGCAAGGTTGGCACAGGCTACAGCTGCGTTTACAGCTTTTGTACATAGGATCCCTATGAGTCGCAAGTGATTTGATGGCACATAACAACAACATCAACAATCTTCTTTCAAAGGCCTTATCCTATAAACTCTGTAGAGCATAGTCTCTACTCTGTACAGTGAACAGTTAGTGAATCAAACTTCACAGAATGACGGCAAACATTTATCCCCTATATTTTTTTAATAACTTTTGAGGAGAATAATACATATACATATACATATACATATACATATACATATACATATACATATACATATACATATACATGTACATGTACATGTACATATACATACAAACATGTGTGTATATATACACACAATACATATACATACATATATTCATATATACATACATATATGCATATATATGTGTATACATATACACACACATAAACATATACTTATATTTTCTCCAATTTAACTATTGAAGGATAAACAGTCTATAAAAAATTGCTCTATTTAGCACTAGAACATAATAAAGGTACTCTAGTGGCCTAATCAGTAAAAGAATGTGTTGTCAACCTCAAGGTAGAGAGTTAAAATTCAGTGCAGCTGTAAGGCAGAGAGATGCAAAATATCTTCCTGTGCAATTTACAACTTCTGAAAACTCATTGGAAAGTCACTATGAGTTGGATTTTGACCAAACTGTGATGAAAATATAATGGCATATGCTAAATTGTATGTCAAAGTATTACTTTTGTAAAGAATAAGCCATACATAATCCAAAGGACAAAAATAAAGATATGCATAGTTAATTGTATAACATTTAGTGTTATAAAAAAGAAATCAAATCACACTACTGATATTTACCAGTTCTGTTCTCCGTCACAGTGCAATTTAGAGCAATTTCATTTTTTCCTCTCCTTTTTATCAATAACTTTGATTTAATATTAACTGCCTTACCTAAAGCGTATTTTCTAAAAATCAAATGAGTAAATATCACATGAAGAATTAATATGTTTTGGGCATTTATTAAGCCCTGAAAAATGTGATGCACCTGATATAAGGCATGACATTTTCGGTTGTCTACTCTGCATCTTATAGTTGGCCAATTAATAAGAAAGATCAAAGGAGAATCAATGCACTTGAATTTAAAGGAGACTACAGACTATCTCATGGACTGGCATAAAAATAAACAAGTCTGTCTTAGCAGAAGACAATCAGAGTTAAGTTTGGTGAAACTTTCTCCTGTACTTTGGACATGTTATCAAGAGGCACCACTAATTTTTTTTTAATTTTTTAATGAATAAAATGTAGTTTATTTCAGCCTGCTTTTCAAAGAGAAATAGATAAAGTGTTAAAAAAAAAGAGAGAATCAGAATACCAGCAGAGGCAGCTAAACCTGAAGAACTCTTCAAAGGGCCAAATTTTTTTTCTTTTCTTTCTTTCTTTTTTTTTTTTTTTAAAGGGGCCACTTCTTTAAGGTGAAAAGAGTATGGTGGGAAAGATAAAAGGTCAGCAAAAGAGAAGAAGACCCGAGGAGATGGAGTGACTCAATGAATATGACAATGGACTTGAACTTGAGTGAGCTATTGAAGAGGGCCAGGATTCAGATGTGCTGCTCCTAGAGTTATTATAAATCAACATCACCTACCGACAACAAGAAATGTAAAACAATATTATTAATTAAAAAAGTAGAAGTTATATTATTAATTAAATGTAGATCTTTTTTCTCTTTCCATGGGACTATTTTTAAAAGGAAGTTATTTCTTGTAAATTTAATTCCAGCTTATAAGATATTATTTAATTATTTTGAACATTTTGACAAGTTGATTCTATAACCTTATTCTATTTCTTGTTTATACAAAGTAAGGGGGATATTTCCGGGCATATAAATCTGGACTGGAAGTGATACTCTTTTTCACTTGTATGCCATTAATAAACACATCCAAAGATAAATTTAATGCAGTCAGAAATGTGTGATTATTTGATTTTAAAATGTAGGAATAGATATAAAATTCTAGACTTGTACTGCAGGGATTATGGTCCATACTATTCTGCTTTCTAAAAAATATAATAAAAGTTATTGTAATAGTTATTATTACTTCCAGAAGTAGCTTTTGCAAACTTATATCATATTTTCCCTTAAGACTTGTTAAACTGACAACCTATTCTTGCCTGTATTTTCTTTTAAATTGCCTCAAGCATCCTAAGAGATTTTTCTAATATCTTTCAATGTACTTAAAACATTTTTTTCCTATATAGCACATGAGGACAAAATAACTTGCCTTTTTAAACAGAAAATTTACAGCTCTATGAAATAATCACTAAGTAGGAACGTGGTTTAAATCATATTGTGTAATATATAATAAAGGCACTGATAATGTTCCCATCGCCTTGCATATATCAATTTAATTTTCTAATAAACTGACTCCAGCGTAATTCATAAATATACCATTTATGTATGCACTATTTATTAACTTTTACTATCTGATCGTTAGAGGCAAGGATTTTGAAGTTTTAGCTCACGTATTTTGAGCATGTCCTCGGAAGGGACCAGTCCTTGGAGAAGGGCATTACGCTTAAAAGAGTAAAGGGACAGTGCAAAAGAGGAAGAGCCTTAGATTGACACAGTGACTATGACTGAAGTGAGGTGTGTCATAAAGGGTTAGGTTGACTCAGGACAAGGCCAATGTCAGAGCCACTGTTCATAGGGCTGATATGAGCTATAGCTGACTCACATAACAACAAAACAGTTTGTTGCAAGAACCTCTGGTGTTCTAGATATAAGAGTTGTACTGCCCACTCCAAAGAGAGGGGTTTGATTCTACCAGTTGCTCCTCAGGAGACAGGTGGGCAATCTCTCTTGTGATTTATAGCCTCTTAAAAGTGAACTGGTGGGGGGAGGGGTGGACAGGTAGAAAAATGCAACAATGAAGGAATGGAAATCCAAAATGTTTGTAAATGTTCATTTAAATTAATAAAATAAAATTTGAAAAAAAACCCTGGAGGCCCAGCTATGAATTGGTTCCAATTCAACAACAACAAGAAGAATTTTTGTTATTCGAATTCTCTGTATGATAATTTGAATTCTACTTAGCTCACTGTATTAAGTTGAATTTCTCCTGTAAACAGTGTGTTAGGTTTCTGCCACAGCACAATGTAAAGAATTGATAACTTCTAGA
The DNA here is from genome assembly GCF_000299155.1 of Elephantulus edwardii. Lineage (NCBI taxonomy): Eukaryota > Metazoa > Chordata > Mammalia > Macroscelidea > Macroscelididae > Elephantulus > Elephantulus edwardii. The sequence continues at coordinate 3,576,455 of NW_006399892.1, read as the reverse complement.
ATTATGGACTGTGCTATTTTTACATTTCCATTGCAGAATAATTATGACCACTTTTCTGTCTTCAGTTTTAAAATAAAAAAGAAGACCTACTTTAAAATAATTACCTACAATTTTGACTTGACAAAATGTCAAAGCTTATTTCCTTCCTTAGAGTTCTTCTTGTGGTGTTCTAGATTAACAGTAAAATGTTTTGATGTGACATCAGCTGTCACTGCATTTCGTGTCTCAGATGATACAATTATGAAAAATAAAACTTAACTTAGAGAATAGAAAAAAATCCCAAACAATTCTCTTGTGAACCTTTTTTGTGAAGTGGGAGCAGGGGGATAAGGTTATTTTGTTTCCATTGCATACAGTAAGTAATTCTTTAAAAATTATTATTTCTTGGATATTTTAATATACTTCTTCAAAGTAATTTTAAAAGTACTCAAAATAAGTTTATATTTTAGAGAATCTGAAGTATATATAGTATAATTTAATTATTAATATATTAACTCATCTTTTGACATTTTAAAATATGTAAATATATTGACAATATTTCCATCATTTTGGCTAATAAGAGATTGTTGTTGTTTTGTTGTTATATAGTGTTGAGGTGACCACGACTCACATCAACATTGTGAAGCACGGACCTGGATCCTAACCTAACCTGTGCCACCCTCGCCATTTCTGACTCTCACTGTGCCATTACGTCTTGCTGTGTATTTTCGTCTCTTATACTGACCCTCCACTTTACCAAGCATGGTGCCTTTATTCAAAGATCGGTGCCTGTTTGCAATGTACCCACACTATGAGATGGAGTTTCACTATCCTTTTCTCTAAGAAGCACCCAAGTTTCACTTTGTCCAAGACAAGTCTCTGTTGTTTTGGCAATCCATGGCATATTCTGTAATCTTCTCTAACACTATAACTCACAAGCCTTGATTGTCATAATATTTAGTCTATGCCCAACCTTCAGATACAGAGCAAGCAGTTGTGATAGCTTGGATCAGGCACACCTAAGTCTTCAAACTGATGTAATTACTATGTACTACTATTCAGACGTCCCTGACAGCAGATTTTCCCAATGTGACTTATCTTGTGATTTCTTGGCTGCTGCTGTGATTAAGTGTTGAATGTGGAGCCAAGCAAGCTGAAATTGTCAACAACTTCAATTTCTTCTCTATTTCTATTTCTCGTGATGTTTCCTATGGTCAAGTGGTGAGATTTTTTTTTGTTTTCTTGACACTGAGAGGAATCCCATATTAATAACTGTAGTCCTTGATTTTCTGCAACAAATGCTTCAAGTCCTACTCATTATCAGTGAACAAGGCTATGTCATTTGCATAACACATAATGTTGTTGAAGCTCCCTCTAATGCTGATGCTACATTCTTATGCATAATGTCCTACTTCTCAAATGTGATAATAAGCATATAAATTGAACAAGTATGAAGAAGAGATGCAGGCCTGCTGCATAGCGTCTTGATTTTAAACATACAAAGCATGTTCCTTTAAAATGAAACTTTCTGAAAAGTACATGGATACTTACCACAAAAGCACACACTCCCAGGAACTGAAACCTTGGTGGCCTAGTGCTAAGAAGCTGCACTGCAAACTCAATGGTAGTTGGTTAGAATCCATCAGCTCCTGGGTGGGAAAAGGATGGTCAGCCTCCTCCTGTTCTATTAACTGCCTCTGAAAACCTGCCAGAAGGTCAGGTATGGGTTGGGTGACTCAATGGTACACAACAGCAACAAATATATAGGCAGTTCTGGTGGCCTAGTGGTAGAAAAACTGCACTTCAATCATGAAGACAAACAGTTTGAATCTGCTAGCAGCTTTGTGAGGAAAAGGATGGGCAGTCTCTCCTCCCGGCAATTGACTGCCTCTGAAAACCCATAGGAGAGTCAGCTATGGGTCGGTTCTGACTTAACAGCACACAACATCAATAACAGCAACAACAATAACAAATGTATCTATTGGTTCAGCCATGGGTCAGTTCTGCCTCGATGGTACACAACAGCAGCAATAATCTATGTTGTTGTTATTGTTGTCTTGTACCTCTAATCCACAGTGGATCCTCCGGTGGGTTTTCAGAGGTGGTAATTTGCACTGGAGATTACCTCTCAGTCCTCTGCAGAGAAGCTGGTGGACTGAAGCTGCTTTTCCTTAGATTGGCAGCACAATTTCTTCTCACTAAGACCCCAGTGCTCTCTTAGATAATAATATATAAATAATAAAATGTATATAATCCATTCATGATCAAATCTGATTATTCAATGACTCATAACTGGGGCAAGAATTAAGTAATGACAATGAAAATAGTTATGTCTCTATCAAAGAGTTTCTATTGAGGGATATTCACTCTGTCATATTTCCAGGGTTGTTTGCCATTTTTTAGGTTTTGTTTCAGGATTTTCAAAGGTTTCAGAACTGTAACTAAGAACCAAAATTTTAGATGGATAAGCCACACTATTAAAAGACATAAGAGAAATCTTATATAATAAGATAATTATAGGATATTTGAAATTTATCATTTCAAAAAGGAACGATTTGTAGTAATTGCCTCTGAGATAGTTGAAGTGGAAATAAGTAAAAGTATTTAGATTGTGTTAAATTTAGCAGTATGATTGACTTAACTAGACATTTTGTACTGAACATGCCAGCTTAAGCAATGGCGTTTGGTTCTTTCTTTAATCATTATGGACTGAAAACTACTTCTTGTTGTTATTGTTGTTAGATGCCGTCAAATCAACAGCAATTTATAGTGACACCATGAAAAACAGGACTGAATCTTACCCTATCCTGAACTACCCTCATGGTCTCTGACATACTCAAGTCCATTGTGATAGCCTCTGTTTGATGTCTCGCCCCAAAGATTGGGTCCTCCTGAAAATACACTCAAAGCAAGCGAGGTGACGTTTCAACGTCCTTGTCTCTAAAGAACATTTTAGCTTCTCTTCTTTTAATACACATTTACTTTTTTCTTTCAGTTGTTGTTGTTATGTGCCATCGAGTCAATTGCAACTCATAGAGACCCTATGCACGACAGCCCTGAAACCTGTCAACTTTACTATCTATGAAACACTTCCCTCATTACTTCAGTCTCTGTATCAATCTATCTCATCGATGGTCTCTCTCACTTTCTTTGTCCCTCCACCCTCCCAAGCATGATGTCCCTCTCTCCAAGAACTGGTTACTCCTTGCAACATGCTCAAAGTATGTCAGACAAAACCTCAGAATCCTTACCTCCAAGGAGCTAACTGACTTCACCCTCTCTAGGATGAGCCTATTTTTTCTCCTAGCAGTCCACAATATATTCAAAACTCTTCTCCAGGACCTTAGCTCCCAGTCATCAATTATCTTTCTATCATCCCTAGTTATTGCACAGCTCTTTGACACATAGTAAGCAATTGTGAAGACTATGGCCTGGATCAGGGTCACCTTAGTCAGCAGTCTGACATCATCGCTCTTCAGTACTCTGGAGAGGTCCCTGAAAGCAGACTTTCCCAATGCATTTCATCTCTTGAATTCCTGGTTGCTGGTGCCAAGAGTGTTGATCGTGGAGCCAAACAAACTAAAGCTCTTAACAACAATATCTATCTCTTTACCATCCATCATGATGCTGCCAAATTGCCCAGTGGTGAGAATCTGTTTTCTTGATGTTGAGTTTCAATCCATATTGAAGCCCGAGGTCCTTGATCTTCTGCAACAAGTGCTTCAAGTCTTCCTCGGTTTCAGCAAGCAGGGTTTTATCATCTGCATAGTGCATGATATTTTTGATACTCTTCACCAAAAATACAATTCAAAGTAATGATTCTTGTTTCACATTTATCACACTATTCATTCGTCAGCTTGCCACACTGTGCTTGCCTGTTAGTGTGATGCTGTAAGTTATGCCACAGTATTTAAAATACCAGCAGTGTTACCCATGGTGAACAGATTTCAGTAGAGCTTTCAGACTTAGACTAAAAACAGGACTGACCATCTTCTGAAAAAAAAAATTCTGAAAAAACAGGCCATTGAAGACCATGTGAAGTGCTTAGTATAGCATTATTGTAAATGAAATTGACACAGTAGGAATGGGTGAGTGTAATAGTGAAGACAAAGATCAAAGGTAGGAATGGAAAAACTGTGCTTAACTCCTTTACTAAAGCAGAAACAATGGGCTTTAAATGATGTAATTTACTTTTTACTTTACGGAGTTCATTCTTTCAGGGCAACTTTTCCATTAATGAACTCATTTTTTTTTGTTTTGAAACAGTCAATTTTGCATTGTTTTAAAAATACATTTATCTGTATAAAGTATTCTAAACTGGTGGTTGTTTTTGTCTTTGTTGTTGATGTTGTTAGGGGCCATCAAGTCAAGTACAAGTACAAACCAAAGCCACCTTAAGAACAATCTTAAGAACCCTATTAGAGCCCATTGAAACAATCACTTTTTCAATCCACCCAGCTGAAGGTTTTCCTCACTTTCAGCAACCCTCTACCTTTCCAAATAGGAGGTCTTTCTCCAAAGAATAGCCCCTCCTACAAATATGCCCAAATTATGTGGGAAAAGAATTCAACTTTGTCTCCAAAGATTACTCTGGCTGCACTTTCTCCAATAAGTATTTGTTTGTTCTTTTAGTAGTCAATAAGATATTCAGTAGTTTTCTCCAACACAGCTCAAAAGCATCAGCTCATTTTCTATCATCCTTATTCATTATCCAGTTCTCAAATACATCATAAGTGATCGTAAATACCATGGCCTGAATCAGATACATTTTAGTCCTCAAACTAACATTTCTTCTCAATAATTTAAGTCCCTGACTCCAGAATTTCCCAGTGTAAAACTTCTCCTGATTTTCTGACTGCAGGCACCAATGACACTGATAGTAGAGTTAAGAAAGATGAAATTGTTTGCAACTTCAAACTTTACTCCATCTATCATGATGCTGCCTATCATTTCAGTGGTAAGAATTCTTATTTTCTTGATGTTGAGATGAAATTCATATTGGATGTTGTGTTCTTTGATCTTCTGTAATAAATGCTTCAAGTCCTCTTGACTTTCAGCAAACAAGGATATGTCATCTATATAAAGAAAACTATTAATGAGTCTTCCTTCAATCCTGATGTCGGGTTTATCTTCAAGGATTTCAGATTCTCAATTAATTTGCTCATCATAAAGTTTGAATAGGTATGGAGAGAGGCTATACACCTGACACACATTTTCTTAATTTTAAGCTATGTAGTGTTCCTTCGCTCCTTTAGCAAAACAGCTTCTTGGTCTAAGTATAGGGTTTTTTTTGAGTTTTTTTTTTTAATTTTTTAATTTTTTTTATAACATTTTTTTTCTCACACTCATTCCTACCACTCCATTCACAGAAAAAGTATAGGTTTTGCACGAATATCATTAAATACCTTTTTTGATTAACAGTCAGCTGGGGCCTAAGAGCCTCTTATTTAAAGCAGCAAGGACCTGAAGGTGGCCTTTGTTTGATTAACAGTCAGTTGAGGACCAGAAGTTGCTTATTTAAAACCGTTAGGATCTGGAATGTGGACTTTTTTTTTTTTTTAACATTCAGTTGACTTTGGAAGTCTCTTATCTTAAATACTTAGGAACCAGAAAGTGGCATGTTTTTATCAACTGTACATTGGGCCCTTGGGCCTGCAGTCCTGGGGTCTGTAAGAAGCCCTAGCATCAAGGACTTGGCTGAGACTTCCATCTGTCCTTATAATCCACACAAGGTACTTTACACTACAAGGCCAGAAATGAGTCTTAATAAGCCTTCAAAACTTTGCCTGAAACACATCCTCTCACATCTCTGCAGGCTTCAACAGGATCTAGATTGGTTGAATTTATTTTTTTTAACTTTGTTTCTTTGATATTTGTTGGTGTTTAAGTTCATTAAAGATGTTGTTCCACTCTCTGCTGCCTTGTATCGTTCTGATGAAAAATGTGCTGTGATTTTCACTCTTATTTTTCTGAATATGATTTTAGTTTTACATAACTTTAAATTTTCTCTTTTCTGAGCAATTTTATTATTTTGATTCTGTGTAGTTTGTTGTGTCTTTAAAGTTCATTAAATTAACATATCTTTTGTTTTAAAAACAATTTATTGCAAGTTTAAAAATCATATAATTTCTTTAACATTTGGTCTCTCTCTGGTAGTTCAATTATACATATATTTAACTGCTTACCATTTTGTCATAGTTCACTAACAGATGATATTTTACTGTCTTAAAAAGTCTTTTTACTATCTTTTAAAAAATATTTTCTATTGTTATGCTTTAAATAGGAAGCTCTAGTAGTCCAGAGAGCAAGAAGTCACAATCCCAACTCAAGGTAGGCGGTTCAAATCCACTAGCTCCTCCATGGAGTATTTTCCTGTTGTGTGATTTATTACCTCTGAAATAAAAGGCTCTAAAGAGTCAGCTATGAGTCAGTTTTGATCCAAGCAATGAGTGAGTGATGCATTCATGTAATATTTTTATATTATCAATAGTATTTATCATTTTCTAGTGGTACTATCTGTGCTTCATTGACTATGCAAACGCTTTTGACTGTGTGGATCACAACAAGCTGTGGCTGACTCTGAGAAGAATGGGAATCCCAGAACATTTGATTGTGCTAATCCGAAACCTATTTGGACCAAGAGGCAGTCGTCAGAACAGAGCAAGGAGACACTACATGGTTCAAAATCAAGAAGGGGGCCCATCAGGGATGTATTCTGTCTCCATACCTTTTCAATCTGTATGCAGAACAGATCACCCGAGACGCTGGGCTGTTTGAGGAGGAATGTGGCATCAGGATTGGTGGAAGAATCATCAACAACCTGCGTTATGCGGATGACACAACCTTGCTTACTGAAACTTAGGAGGACCTGAAGTGCTTACTGCAGAAGGTCAAGGACTGCAGCCTTCAATATGGATTGAAGCTCAGCATCAGAAAACAAAGATTCTCACCACTGGGCCAATTGGCAGCATCAGTATTGATGGCGAAGAGATTGAGATAGTTAACAGTTTTAGTTTACTTGGTTCCAGAGCAGCCAGGAAATCAGGAGACAAAATATATTGGGAAAGTCAGAGGGACCTCTCAAGATACTGAAGAGCAATGACATCAGACTGGAGACTAAGGTGTGCCTGATCCAGACTATAGTCTTCGCAATTCCATGTTATACATTGGTGAGTTGAACAGTGAATAGGGATGATAGAAAGAGAATTGATGCCTTTGAGGTGTGGTTCTGGAGAAGAGTGTTGAATATACCATGGACTGCTAGGAGAACAAACAGGTCTGTCCTAGAGAGGGTGAACCAGAATGCTCCTTGGAGTCAAGGATTCCAAAGCTTCATCTGACATACTTTGGGCATGTTGCAAGGAGGGAGTGGTCCTTGGAGAGGGATATCATGTTTGGGAGAGTGGAGGGACTGCACAGGAGAGGAAGACCTTAGGTGAGATGGATCTGAGATGGTGAGGTTGGCACAGGATTGAATGGCTCTTGTGCATAGTGTTGCCGTGAGTCGCAAGTGACTCAATGGCCCATAACAACAACAAGTGGTACTAGGCTATGATGTCTAGTGGAACTAATACAATGAAAGGATGAGAAAAAAATAGGGTCATATTCATAGTTCGAAAGTCCGGGTCTAGATTCATCTTGAAGTATAATATTGTGAGTGACATGGTAATATCCATACAAATACAAGGAAGATCTGTTAATAGTACTATCATTCAAATTTATGCACCACCAACCAAAGAAGAAGAAATAGATAATTTCTATCAACTTTTGCAGTCAGAAATCAACCAATCATGCAATCAGGATGCATTAATAAAAATGGGTAACTGGAATGTAAGATTTGGGAATCAGGAAGAAGAATCAGAAAACATGGACTTGGTGACAGAAATGAGGCTGGGAACAGAACAATAGAAATCTACCAAATCAATGATTTATTCATTGCATATGCCTTTTGTAAGAAACATAAACACAGGCTATACACACTGATTTACCCTGATTGTAGGCACAGGTTTATTTCATCTGTACAAGGAATCATTGGAGAAATCCAATGTCAGCAGTCAGATACTAATCTGATTGCAGGAAAAAAAAAATCAACTACTCATATGAAAGTTTAAATTAAAGCTAAGCAGAAGTCACATATACTTTCTATATAACATACCTCTGGAAACTCTATGACTTTGATAAATGACGATAGTTATAGAAAGACTTCAGGCCTTTTGTTCATAGGGTTGCTATGAGTCGTGTTCTACTCAATGAAAACAACAAAAACCACTACAACAACAATTTAAATAAAATTCATAGGAATTTATCTGAGTCTATCCCCTGAATTTAAAACCCAGCTCTTAAACAGGTTTGAGGCTTCGAACACTAATGAACAAAAACCGGATGAGCTGTGGAAAGATATCTATAAGATCATCTACAAAGAATGCAAAAGGTCATTACAAAGAGAGAGGAAGAAGAAGAAAAAACAAAAC
>NW_006399892.1:3552588-3553847 GCF_000299155.1 Elephantulus edwardii | reverse complement strand
CGTGGTGGATTTCCCCATTTTTCAAAATACCTGAGAAGTTTTCTTCCATCTTCCATAATTTTCTCAGTGACTTTCCTGTGGCTCCCATATTCTACAAGAATTCCAATCATATATGTATTGTTCCTTTTTATGTCATCCCACAAAATTCTAATGTTTTCTTCATATTCTTTATATTTCACCTTTGATTTTTCTTCTAGTATGTTTCCAGTGAGGCTCTTGTCTTCCAACTCACTGACTCTCTGTTCCATCTCTTCAGCTCTACTTTATGTTCCCACCAGTATTTTGGACACTTCTAACATTTCCGTCGTAATATTTTAGACTGCATTTTCATGCTTTTTATGCTATATTCATTATTGTATTGTCTGTACCCTCTCTGTCTTATGATTTTTTTAAGTTATTGTACCTCTTTATCTATATTATCAATTTTTTCTTCCATCTTTTTTTTTCTTTTTCTTTCATTACTGTTCAAGTTGCTACTCTCATATATATATGAGAATATATATATTCTGGATTGTTGTTTCTGGGGTATTTATTTTTTTTAATGACTTCTGTTGTTTCTCTCATCATTTGCATCTTCTTCTGAAGCCACTTAATAACTCCACATCAACATATTTTTCCAGTTCTCTCTATGTGGGGTATTAATTATGGTGTTTTTTTTTAATTTTTTCATGATGACAGAGGCAGACTACTACTTTCTTGGCATTATATGAGTCTTTTCTCAGTAAATATTAGGTGTAGTAACTATATAATGATGCAAGATATGGCAGTGTTTTGTCAACAAAATATTTGGGAACAATAGTTCACCTGGAGTGGGACTATTGTCCTCCTGAAATGGTGCTTCCAATTGGCCTCTTCTGCTCAAGCTTAAGAAACTGCACATGATGTAGCTACACAGCAGTGTTTAAATGCAAAGTACCCGTAATATTGGTGCACTTGGTACTTGACAGCAGGGACGGCAAATGGGCCATCTCTCCAGATTGTGGGGCAATGAATTCTCGGCAGTAAGGCAGCACTGTTTCCAGGTGGTGGGGCAGCAGTCTAGTCGTCTCAGTTAGATTTAGGACTAAGACTGCAGCTTCTCAGCCTGGCAGGCAGCGGTTCGGTTGCAGACCAGGGTGTGAGTGTGCCTGGGCTGGGCTACAGGCTTTAGCAGACCCTGTGGAAGCATTGGCTAGAAAACACTCCTGGTTCATCCACGCCATATGGGGCTTAGTGTCTTGCTGCTTCAGAATGAAATTAAAGTCTTCTAAAGAGCAGGT
>NW_006399892.1:3547895-3550783 GCF_000299155.1 Elephantulus edwardii | reverse complement strand
TATATACATATATACATTAATATTTTAGTTTTGGCCTTTAGGATGGGAAGTGTTAAGTTACTGAGTGTAGTACGATTCTTTTGTAATTGAACATACTCAGAAGAGATCCAAGGAATACATCTAAACTCTGTCTTGGTTTCTCTATAATTTCATAGCCAACTCTTAAAATCAGAGATCTGGACAGACTCTGACTGAGTTCGCTGTATAATGACTTAAAAATTTTATTGAAAAGCTAAGGCGTTCACAAAACTCACTTTTTATTTATTCTGTATTTTAGAGTGTTCTGTCCTTCACCACATAACTTAGAATGCCTTAAGATACTATCTTTAATATATTTTTTGTAATTTAGTCTTACTTGTTTTATAAAAAAAAGGATTAAGTTTAACAATTTTTTTTGAAAGCTGTGGTGATGATGTAGTTGTAGATATATTACCCTTGATAGTTATACTCAGTTTTGATTTCCTAGGAGGGTCCAAAAAGTATTCCTTTCATAGAAAAATTGGAACACCAGTATCTTTCCAATAGTTTAGTCAGTATTATTCTATTGTATGAAATTTTAATATTACAATGTTGGAAAAATTTTGAACCAACTCACAATTATATTTAAATTTTCAGTGATGTTGCAAACTTGTTCTTAAACATGGACATTATATTGCTAAAAAATTGTAAGTTCTCAACTAAAATAATACTAATTATAACATTAAAAGTATTTTTGTTGATGTTAATTGTTGATGTTGTCATTGGGTTGTCCATAAGTCTTACTGGGTTGTCTGTAAGTCTTAGCGACCTTATAAACAGCAAAAACAACAACAATGCCATCATTATGATAGCCTCCATTATCAATTACATTGAAAAAGTCTCTTTGTCATCCTATCTTGTTGAAGATCTCATTATTTGCTGACTGTGGTGTTATTTTTCAAAATAGCTTCTCTAGCCATTCTTTGGTTTTACTACATGAATGTGTGGGAATATATGAGTAGGGCATTTCAATCTATCCACAAGGAGATTGGCTAGTCTCCCCATTAAATTGAGTGGATCCAGCATCAGATTGGAGCATCCCCACCATCAGAAAAGAAACATCAAGATAATACAATGAGTCATTCAGGGCAAGATATTCTTGCACCTACTATACCAGAGCCTATGGGAACAACAATTATAGCAACAGCAACAGAGAACCAAATATGATGTGAGATTTGATTCGGGACTGCTCCTCTATAGGGAACAAGAACTAAGAGCTGTTGTTCGTTGGAGGATTAAGAGTCATAATTGGTAAAACTGAGATAGCCTAGTAAAAATAGAACCTTCAAGTCTTAAAGCTGAGACACCTGCAGAGACATTTTGGAAGGTGTTCTGACTCTAATCTGCAATATGCTGAATTATTACCTTATAACTTTCTCAATAGAGTTCTGTGTTGTCTATGAACTGTTATGTTGGATTTTGGACCCAGTAAAGGCGTCAGGCCTTTCATTCGTAGAGTCACTACAAGTCGTTCTCAACTCAATGGCAATCAACAACAAGAAAGCTGTAAGACTGGTGTTGAGGTGAGTAGAAAGAGGTGCAGGTGCATGGGTGATATGTGTGATACCATGGAAACCGACTTTGTGTTGTTGATGTTGTTTACTGGGACAGTTAGGCTTTTTTAAGTTGGTAAAGGTCAGATATTGATTGGAAGTAGTCCAATTCCATTGTTTCTATTCCCATGAAAAATTATCCAACTGAATGTGAAACTATTTATTGATCAATATCATTAATATCACACACAAGCAAAATAATGCTGATAATCATTGAAAAATAGCTAGAATAATACATAGATAGGGAACTGACAAAAGTTCAAGTAGGATCTAGAAGAGGCCATGGCACTAATGATATAATTGCTGATATCAGATGGATCCTGGCTGAAAGTAAAGAATACCAGAAGAATGTTTATGTATGTGTTCTTGACTATGCAAAGGCATTTGATTGTGTCTATCATAACAAGTTATGACTAACATTGAGAAGAACGGGGAACCCAGAGCACTTAATTGTGCTCATGTTAACCCATACCTACACCAGGAGGCTAGTTTGCAACCAGAGCAACTGTTGTTGTGATTTGCTGTTGAATCACCTGTGACTCAAAGTAACCCTATGTACAATAGCTCTGAAGCCTGCCCTAAACTGAGCCAGTCTCACTGACTCTGACACCCCTACCCCTATTGCCCCAGTTACTGTATCAATCTATCTCATCTGAGTCTCCCTTTCCTGTGCAGTCCCTCACCCTTGTAAGCATGATGTCCTCCTCTAATGAATGGTCCCTCTTGGTCACATGCCCATAGTATGTGAGACAGAGCTTCAAAATCCTAGCCTTCAAGGAGAAACTTGGTTTTGTCCTATCAAAGATAAACCTATTTGTTGTCTTAGTTGAAGGTATTTGAAGACCCTTCTCCAGCACCACAATCAAAGGAATTGTTTTTTTTTTTTTTTTCTGTCATCCTTAGTCAGTTTCCAGCTTTCTGATTAATAACAAGTAATTGTGAAGACTATGGCCTGGTTTAAAGTTAAGAAGGAAGTGTGGCACCGTTGTATTCTTTCTCCACACTTCTTCAATCAGTATGCTGAGCAAATCATTCGAAAAGCTGGGTCCTATGAATGCTGAGGGGTGTTGGGAAGATAGTAGGAGGCCCCTGGCGCAGTCAGATCTCCTAGCTCCAGATAAGTGTGAGAGTATCTGACCCAACAGCCCTTAATACAGGATAGAGAAAGCTCTCTTGTGTTTGACTGTGCTGCAGTGAGAAAACTCACCACCCGAGAAAGACGGCTGCTGCATCTGTTGACTGGGGAGTGGTCTGCACTGTCCAATTCATATACTCCACATCTACAAATCCACCCCATCCTGTCTTCCTGTTTACTCA
>NW_006399892.1:3545888-3547165 GCF_000299155.1 Elephantulus edwardii | reverse complement strand
AATTCTCCTTCTATCCTCTTTGGTCATTGTCCAACTCTCTGATGCATAACAAGTACTTTGTACCAGCAGTCAGGAAATTAGGAGGTGTAATGCACTAAGAAAGTGTGCAGTTAGGGACCTTTCAAAACTATTGAGGAATAAAGATGTCAATTTGAGGACTAAAATGCATCTGATTGAAGCCATGGAGTATCCAATCACTTGCTATGCATTTAAAAATTGGGCAGTGTATAAGAATGGCAATGGAAGAATTTATGCCTTTAAGCTATGATATTGGAGATGAGTGCTGAACATCCCATGCAGTTACAAAAGAAAAAACCAAATATGTCGTAGAAAGGGTGAAGCCAGAGTGCTCTTTGGAGGCTTTGCCTCACACACTTCAGGTGTGGTGCTAAGAGGACTTATTTCTTGGAGAGGGGCATGATGCTCACAAAGTAGAGGGTTGTTGAAGGAGAGGATGACCCTTAACCAGGTGGATTGACACTGTGACTGCCACAATAGACTCTAATATATCAGAAAGTATGAGGATGGCACAGGATACGACAGGGTTAAAATCAATTGTTCATAGGGTTGTGATGGGATACTTGATGATACCTAACAATGACAACATAGTTCTTGTTCTTTTTACACAGATTCCCTACTTTTCCTAGCTTGGTAACCTTTTCCAAGGACAAAACTCTCTTGATAACAGATAACATGAACAAAAAAAGTGAGACACAACTCTACCACTCTTGTCTCGAGAGAGCACTCTGCCTCCACTTGATCCTCTTCTCAGAATGAGAATAACTATGAATCTCTTTCTGTCATCTGGTGGCCATGTAATTGGATTCCAAATTTATTGGAATAGGCTGCTAAACTAGTCCAGGGCTGCATGATTTCACACTTAACTGTGCTACATGCTTTCCAGTTTACATGTTGCTGTTGTTATGTGCCATCGAGTTGCGTGCAACTCATAGTGACCCTATGTACAACAGTTTTGAACCCTGCTCTATCCTGTCCCCATTTCACTGTCTCTGACACACCTATTCTGATTACCCCAGCCACTGAATTAATCCACCTCATAGAGGGCCTTCCCCACCTCTGTTGTCCCTCCACCCTCCCAAGAATGATGTCCCACTCCAAGGACATTTCCCTCCTTACAACATGTCCAAAGTATGTCAGATGAAGCCCCAGCATCCTTGCCTCCATGGAGCAGTCAGGTTTAACCCTCTCCAGGATGATTTTTTGGTTTGTTTTCTTGGCAGTGATGGTACACTCATTACTCTTCTCCAGCACCACAG
>NW_006399892.1:3544098-3545004 GCF_000299155.1 Elephantulus edwardii | reverse complement strand
GACCTGGACTTCTGGCAGTTCTCTGCTGATGTTCTGTTCTAGGAGTTTTTGGATAATCTTCAGTAGAATCTTGCTTGCATGTGAAATCAATGATGTTCTATAGTTTTCACACTCTGTTGGGTCACCCTTCTTAGGAATGAGAACAAATATAGATCTCTTCCAGTTAGTTGCCCAAGTTGTTATTTTCCAGATTTCTTCACACAACTTGGTGAGCACTTGTTGAATAATAATGTTACAATATTGTTGTATGATGTTGAAAATGTATCCACTCATGAGAGATCCACCAATGAGTTTGTCAGAGGATGTCCCTCAGAAAGGAGGAGATTGTCCTTCTTTTTTTTTTGCATGAAACAGCTAGTGGATTTGAGCGACCTGCGTTTGGGTTTTCAAGACAATTCTTTACCAGTAAGCCCATCCAGATTTCTTCATAACTTTGTTTTCTATGACCTCGTATTAGTAGTTTAAAGTCAATAATGATGTTAATATCGAATGCAATAAACTCTAAACAATGGGAATATTGTTTGTTTACTGAGTCATTAAGATATCAGTAATTTCATTTATAAACTTACAGGTGGCTTAGTGGCAAGAAGCTGTGCTTTAGTCTCAGATGTTTGCAGTTCAAGGTCACAAGCTGCTCCTTGGTAGAAAGATGGGAGTCTTCTCCCATGGGATTAACTGCCTCTGAAAACCCAATGAAAGGTCAGCTATGGGTCAGTTCTGACTCAACGGTTCACAATAACAGTGGCAGACCTACATGGAGAAACACACAAACACACACATACACAAATGTGAATATGTTGTTGTTATGTGCCGCCATGTCACTTGTGACTCAAAGGGACCCTATGTACAACAGTTTTGAACCCTGCTCTATCCTGTGCCAATCACACTGCCTCTGAGACACCCATC
>NW_006399892.1:3542555-3543553 GCF_000299155.1 Elephantulus edwardii | reverse complement strand
CTTCACCATCCATCCTGATGCTGCCAATTGGTCCAGTGGTGAGAATCTTTGTCTTCTTGACATTGAGCCTCAATCCATACTGAAGGCTGCAGTCTCTGACCCTCCACCACAAGTCCTCAGGTCTTCCTCAATTGAATACACATCATACTATTTAGCCAACAGTTGACATTTGTGAGATTAGATTTTTATTTCATTAGTGTTTGTTATGATAATGAACAGGTGCTCAATTCATAATTTACAGAGGTGTTTTTTAAAAATATACTTGGAATTTATAATTGCTATTATGATCTAACAAGTTTCTACTTTTTAGAATTTGTTTTCTTCATCTATAATACTAGTTAAAACTTTCTTTTATTCTATGTTTTAAATAGTAATTTTGCTGTATGTTTTTGAGAAATTGTGATATTGGTTTTTATATTTTATTCATGTTTTTCATATTCTTAGTCCATGTTGTCATGTACTTTTAAGTAGGAACTGATTAATAGATCAAACTCCATGGTGTTTTCAGAGTTAGCACATCACCTAGAAGGAGATTTACCACTTTTCCCCAACAGAGCATCTAATTCATTTGAACCTCTTGCCTTTGGGTTGACAGTGCAACTTCTTATCAATAAGCCACCAGAGCTTTCCCTGTATCAGTATGTAGTAAATTATGTATTGCTTTCTCTTTTAATTATATGATAAATCCCATGTGTCATAAACACTTCTTTCAAACACATAGATGTCTTTATAATGTAGATAATATTTTTAAAATATGTTTCCTTGTATACAGATATATTTTTTAGGAGACATAAACACAGGTCATTCACATGGGTCTCACCTGGTGATATGCATAAGAATCAGAATGATTATATCTGTGGAAGGAACCGCTGGAGAAGCTCAATAACAGCTGTGAAAACTAGGCCCATGGCTGATTGTGGAACAGACCACCAACTACTCATATGCAAGTTCATACTGAAGCTGAAGGAAATTAAACCAAATTCACAGGAACCAAAATA
>NW_006399892.1:3531929-3540491 GCF_000299155.1 Elephantulus edwardii | reverse complement strand
ATTTAATAGGAAGGTCTGGTGGCCCAGTAGCAAGAAGATGTGCTGTAATCTTAAAGGCATTCAATTTTAAGCCATGAGCTGCTCTGTAAGAGAAGGATGAGAAATCTTCTGTGAGATTAACCGCCTCTGAAAACCCACTGGAGGGTGAGCTATGGGTCGATTCTGACTCTATGCTACACAAGAACATTTTTTAATAAGATACTGACATTCAGAGTCACTAAAAACTTCTTACATATATTTACACTTAATAATGAGGTGAGCATCTGGATAATTTATTTTATGATTTCCTAAAACAGGGTTAATTCCAAAACAAAAGGGGTGTAGCAAAGAATTGTATTGTTTGCATTTTTAAAAGTCAACTGGAAAAAATAAATATGTGGATTTGAAATGGAAAAGAAAAGATTCACACTAGAATGTAGGAGTGGCATACCCTTCCTAAACAACATGCCTCCAGAAACTCTATGAACTTTGATAAAGGTCAATAGTTGTACAGGTGCTTCAGGCCTCTTGTTCATAGGGTTGATATGAGTAGTGCTCGACTTGAAGCCAATCAAGAACAAGCACAATTACAAATAGGATTCTACTCAGTAACAAGTGATTTTGGTTTTTCTTTGTTTTAGATTAAATTCTATCAGGGTCAGTAAATGTCACAAAAGAAAAATAGAAAAGAAAATCTATTACAAGACAGCCCACAATGCACTTGACATTTTCTTCCTTAATATCATCAAATAAACACAGCTGGCAGAATCACAGTTAGTAAGGACTCAAGGGCGTGGGGCTAACAGACAGTTCATGTAATTGTTTTAAAATTGAGCTATCTTTGAGCTTCCCCTGAGCCTATGCCTGGGCCAGTAACTCTCCAGAAATCCTCCCTAAACCTGGATCCTCTTGCAGCTCACAGCCTGACTGAGATCTTCACACAGCCTATGCCAGATCCAAATTCTTTAAATGAGAGCACTCTGGCCTTGGAGCTTTCCTAACGGGTGCCTCAAGCCCTGGATCTTTTTAGCAGAACCCACCAATTCCATAACTCCCACTCTCACCACCTTTAAGAAATTCAGTGAACTCCAAACAGACTAGTCTCTAAAAGAAAAACATCAGTACATATCAAAGTCAAATTCTCCAGAATAATGATGCAGATAGAATACCAAACTTGAGAAAAACCAAAGAGTCACATACAAAGGCAAGCCAAAGGTTTGTATATGTCATAGAAATGTATGGCATACACAAATAGTTAGAAAAAAAAAATTATCAGTTGAGGATCCTGTACCCAGCAAAACTGTCCACCAAATTAAAAAAAAAATTATGTCATTTGTGGAAATGCAGGAATGTAAGGAAAATTTTAACTACGTTTAATCTATAAGAAATTCTGAAGGAACTCATTCACACAGAAGTAGTAAATAAAAATGAGATAGAAGCATAGGAATGACTGTATGAAACAAAATTTATATAAATGAAATATTGCATAAAACACAATATGTATAAATAAAATACACTGTGAAGGTATTGTTATGAAAATCAATACAAAATATTATTTTGAAAAACTGAATGGGCCAAAATAACCACCAACAACATGAAGAGGAACCCAGCAAAATGGCAATGATAAAATCTGATAATCAGACTGAATGTGAATGGCTTAAATGTGCTAAAAGAAAAAGAGTAGCAGACTGGATGGAAAAAGAAAAAAATGAGCAAACAAAATAATCCAAACAAAACTCATCAATATGTTGCCTACAAGAAACACATATAAGACACAAGGAGAAAAACTAAAAATCAAAGGGTGATAAAAACACAGTTAAGCAACACTACTGGCAATATTAATGTCTAATAAAATAGATTTCAGGGTGAAAGCAAGTATAAAAGACAAGAAAATTAACTATATAAGGCTCAAGTCACAATATATCAAGAGAATATAACTTTAGTGTTTGCACACCAAATAGAAGACATGCGAAATAGCAACACAAATGTAAGTAGTCTTGAATAAAGAAATAACGATACCACAATAGTAGTAGTAGTAGACTTCAACACAGCACTATTATTAAAGGTCAGGTCAACTCAACAGAAATTCACCAAAGATGCTGAAAACCTATCCTATTTACCAAGTTGAGTGTATTCAGAGTACTCCACCCAACAAAAATTTCACTCACTTTCCTCTCAAGCGCACATGGCACATTCTCCAGAATCGACCATGTACTTAGGAACAAAGCAAATCATAATGATTCAAAAGCCTCGAAATGATGCAAAGTAATTTTTCCAACCATAACTATCCATAAAACCAGAAATTAATAAGATGTTTGTTGTTGATGTTGTTAGGTGTCATTGAGTATGATTTATAGCGACTCTATGAACAAAAGATCTGAAGCCAGTCCTGTCCTGCTCCATCCTCACACTTCCTGACACACAAGAGGCCATTGCAACCATCACCATGTCAACACACCTAGTTGAGGGGTTTCCTCTCCTTAACTGATCTTCCACCCTTCCTAGCATCATGTCTTTCTCCAGAGAGTAGCACCTTCTAGCAATAGGTTCAAAGTATGTGTGGCAAAGCCTCATCATTCTTTCTTCCAAAGAGCACTCCAGCTGCACCCTCTCTAATATATATGTTTGTTCTCTTAGTCGTCCATGGGATGTTCAGTGATCTTCTCTAACACCATAGCTCGAAGGCATCAACTCTTTTTCCGTCTTCCTTATTCGTTATCCAGATCTCAGATCCATAGCTAGCAATCAGAAACACTATGGTCTGAATCAGATTCACCTTAGTCCTCAAAGTGGCATCACTACTCCTCAATAATTTGGAAAAGTGCCTAACTACAGAATTCCCAGAACGATGCATCTCCTTATTTCCTGACTGACCATACCAAGGGTGTTAATTGTGGATCCAAGCAAGATGAAGCTGTTGACAGTTTCAATCTCCTCTCTGTCCATCATGACATGCTTATTGATCCAGTGTCAAGAATCTTTGTTTTCTTGATATTGAAACACAATCTGTACTGAAGGCTACATTCCTTGATAAACAAGTCCTCCAAACTTTCAGTAAGTAAGGTTGTGTCATCTGCATAAAGCAGTTTATTGATGTGTCTCACTCAAGTCCTGATGCCACATTCCTTTTCATAGTGTCCAGCTTCTTGGATAATTTACTCAGCATATAGATTGAACAGGTATGGAGATAGAATACAACCCTGACACTCCCTTTCTATTTTTAAACCACGCAGTGATCCCCTGCTCTGTTCTCACAACAGCCTCCTGAACCAGGTATAGTTTCCTCAAGTGCACAAACACGTGCTCTGGGATTCCCATTCTTCTCAATGTCCGCTACAAATTGTCATGAACCAAACAGTCAAAACACCTTTGCATGGTTAATAAAGCAGAAATAGACATTCTTAAAGTATTCCTTACTGTCAGCCAGCATCCATCCATCTGACATCAGCAGTGATATCCCTGGTGCCACGGCCTTTTCTAAATTCCACTTGAACTTCCAGCAATCCCCTATCTATGTACTAGATATTTTTGAATGTTCATCAGCTGTATTTTGTTTGCATGTGATATAAATGATATTGCTTGATAATTTCCACATTCAGTTGTATCACATCCTTCTTGGGAAGATAAAGGACAAAATTCCTACCCACATGGAAACTAAATAACACCTTGCTTGAACACCTCCACGGTTTCTCTCCCCATTAATTTGTGGATGGACCCTTAGAATGTTTTCATTGCTTTCCTATTATGAGTCCTTAATGGGTGTCATAGAAATGAATATGACTCATAGTGACCCTATTAACAACAGATCTGAACTCTATTTTATTCTGTGTCATCCTCACAATCTCTGAGACACTTAAGCCCTTTTCTGCAGTCACTTTGTTCAATCTACCTGGTTGCTGAAGTTGCTGAGTAAATCTACCATGCATAACTGATCCATAGCCCATCCTCCATGGAGTTTTCAGCGGAAGTTAGACACGAGGAAGTAGTTTGCTCATTATAAGAACTTTTTTCTTGTTATGTGATAGGCCATATCTATTGTGTCTGTGTTTGTTGTTAACAGTTATCTTAAGATGCTATTGATTAGCTGTAGACTTAAAGTGTTCCCTTTTCAGGGAGAATTATAGCAGGAATTCACTACACCAGGAGTCCTTCTAGGTCCTGCGCAGTGGGAAAACTTGCTTTTCCTGACGTCTTTCAACTTCTCTCTCGTCTGCAGGGCTGCCTTGCAGGAATCTAGCCTGAGAGCAGTGTGCTTCTCCTAGGGTTTATTCTTGTCCTTGATGGGCAAAGGCATGGCTGATGATCAAGCTCCCCTAACGCTTTATGCAGGAGGGGCAGCTCCTAGTATCACTACACTCTCATCCTCAGAAGTCACGCATACCCTGGTGAAAAGGTCTCTTGTGTGAGCCCCTCATGGTGTTTCATGAAATGATTTAGTGTCACTAAGCAAGAGCCTATGGCAATGAAGGAAGAAGTTCAAGCTGTTTTGAAGGAATTGGCAAAAAATAAAGCCCCAGGAATTGATGACATATCAATTGACATATTTCAACTAACGGATGCTGCCCTAGATGTGCTCACCAAGTTGGGTCAAGAAATCTGGAGGACAACCACTTGGCCAACTGACTGCAAGAGATCTATATTTGTTCCTATTGCAAAGAAAGGTTACCCAACGGAGTGTTGATATTATAGAAGAATATCATTGTTTTCACTTGCAAGCAAGATTCTGCTACAGATTATCCAAAAACCACTGGAACAGCACATCAGCAAAGAACTGCCAGAAGTGTGAGTTGGTTTTAGAAGGTGTGATGGTACTAGGGATATTGTAGTTAATGTTAGATGGATCTTGGCTGAAAGCAGGGAGTACCAGAGGAATGTATATCTGTATTTCATTGACTACGCAAAGGCATTTGACTTTGTGGATCATAACAAGTAGTGGCTGACTCTGAGAAGAATGGGAATCCCAGAACACTTGATCGTGGTAAAGCGAAATCTATTCTTGGACCAGCAAGGAAATGATACATGGTTCAAAATTGGGAAGGGTCTACACCAGGCATGTATCCTGTCTCCATACCTTTTAAACTTCTATGCAGAACAGATTATCTGGGAGGCTGGCCTCTATGAGGAAAAGTGTGGCATCAGGATTGGTGGAAGATCTATCAACAATCTACATTATGCAGATGACACAACCCTGCTTGCTGAAACTGAGGAGGACCTGAAGCACTTGCTGCAGAAGGTCAAGGACTGCAGCCTTCTATATGGATTGAGGCTCAATGTCAAGAAGACAAAGATTCTCACCACTGGACCAATTGGCAGCATCAGGATAGATGGTGAAGCCAATTAAGGTTGTCCACAGCTTTAGTTTGCTTGGCTCCACTATCAACATTCTTGGCACTAGCAGCCAGGAACTTAAAAGATGTATTGTGATGAGAAAGTCTGCTGTTAGGGACCTCACCAAAGTATTGAAGAGAAATGGTGTCACTCTGGAGACGAAAGTGTATCTGATATAGGCCCTCATCTTTGCAACCACTTGCTATACATCAGAGAACTGGACAATGACTTGGGATGATAGAAGCATAATTGATTCCTTTGAGCTGTGGTGCTGGAGAAGAGTATTGAGTATACCATGAACTGCTAAGAAAACTAACAGTTTCATCCTGTAGAGGTTTAAACTAGGCTGCTCCTTGGAGGTAAGGATTCTGAAACTTCATCTGACATACTTTGGTCATGTTGCAAGGAGGGACTAGTCCTTGGAAGAGGACGTCATTCTTGGGAGGGAGAAGGGACAGCACAGGAGAGGAAGACCCTCTATGAGATGGATTGATTCTGTGACTGGGTTAATGGTAGTAGGTGTGTCAGAAACAGTGAGATTGGCACAGGACAGAACAGGGTTTAGGTTTGTTCTACATAGGATTGCTATGCTTCACAAGCAACTCCACAGCACATAACAACAATGACAACAAATTTTTTTCCACTACTATGGCTATGTGTATTCCTTCTATCTTCTTTTAATCCTTCCTACATTATTCTAGATATTGCTCACAGGATCCTTCCATAGTACAACTCACGGCTTAAATTTGTTTTTAACTTCCTTCGGCTTGAGAATTCCAAGCATATTGTTCCCTTTTGGCTCTGTAACTCCAAGTTTTTGCATGTTCCATTTTTTAAAAAATAATTTTAATGAATATTTAAAGAGATTTTGGATTTCCATTCATTCATTGTTGCACTCCTCTCCCCTCCCAGCGCTCCCTCTCCCCCCTGTTCTCTCCTCTCTTTTAAAAGTAAAAGAAACACTCCCTCCCTGGTACACAATCCCCCCCACACCCCTCCCACCACCCCAAGTACATTCCACTATGCAACCTTAATTGTGGACTCTTGTGATAACCATAGTACCCTATCACACATTGCTTTTATTTACTCATCTGTTTCAGTGCAGTATACACAATTTATCCAGTTTCCTCAGTCTTACCCCAACCCTGGTATCAGTGCCATTTTCCATTGTAATGCTTTTTCTTTTTTGTTGCCCTTTGGATTTTTCTGCCCATCTCTTTTGATTAATCATTTCTTCAAATTGTTTTGCCTTCTCTCTGTTCTAGTGTAGTTTTCAGGATCTCTTCAGACCACATAATTTTCAGCCCACCTTTAAGAAAAGAAAGATGAGGAAGAACTTAAAGTCGTGGCTGCAGGAAGAAACTGAATTGAAGTATAAAATAAGGGACAACAAGAAACGCAACCACAAACAGGTCAACTCTGCCATCTAGAATATGTGTATGTGGCATGAGAATCCAGGCTGATTGTTGAAGTGACAGTAGTATTCACACTTCTTAAAAGGTTTCATCTCCTTGATACCTTGTTCCCTCCAAACAAAAACAACACATCTGTACCATATGATGTGCAGTGTGTCTCATCTCAAAGCTCGGTACTCTCAGACCATATTCATCTTGTCTTGTATCTGAAACAAGAAGCTCTCAAAGTGTTCCACCTAGAGCCTTTGGACTATGTCACACCTGGCCTGCAAGGTAAGTAGTGGTGCTTCTCTTCTGACTCTTGTGATCCTTCCCTCTTACCAGGACCCTTACCTGACACCTTTCAAAATCACTTCTGATCATGCCTGGACATGTCAGATCTGCAATGAATATCTCTTTATGATAGCCATTTCTGACTAGAAATTCACTGAGATGTGAAATTTATCAGATTTTTTTTTAAAGAAAGAAAAATTTTAAAAGACCTTATAGTAGAAGATAGTTATTTTTATTAATTTTTTTATGTGACATATATATTTTTACAGCATACTCTTTCATTTAATTTCCCCCACTCAGTCACTGTTGCACATTTTCCTTCCTGCCCACCCCTCCCCTTGCAGTTCGTTTTTCTCTTTGAAGAAAAAAATTATTTCATAATTATACTATCCCCCCGAGTCTATTGTCCACTTTACTATACATTTCTCTTTTTCTGTAATCTTGTCATGAAAATAATACCTAATTCTTTACTCCTTTTCAACAGTTCTCCCCCTCATCGATTTCACTGCAGTATACACTATGTATCTCCTCTTTGTTAGGTTCCCCCCAACCCCAATGGAAGTCTCATTTTAAAACAGTGACAATATGTAGTATCCGTTGTTTTGTGACTGAGATATTTCACTCAGCATCATTTCTTCCAGGGTCACCTATTTTGTATAAAATTTCATGAGTTCTTTGTTTTTCAATGCACCATAATATTCTATTATGTGAATATACCACAACTTCTCTATCCATTTGTTTGTTGATGGGCACATAGGTTGTTTCCATCTCTTTGCTATTGTGAACAAAGCCACAGTAACATGGGTGTGCATATATCTGCTTGGGTAGCAGTTATGGCAGGCAAGGTTGTGCAGAAACTGGAACACTTAATCACTGTTGGTGGGAGTGTAAAATAGTGCAACCACTATGGAAGACAGTATGACGCTTTCTCAGAAAGTTGTAAAGAGAAATGACTTTTGACACAGCAATTCCACTACTGGGAATATACTCTTAAGAAGATAACATTTTTAAGATACTATACATTGCATGATTAAATTTCCACAAGTATGGTTAATTAGTATTTGTAGTGATATGAATAACATTCCTGAAAATTGTGCATCTTAGGCAGTTTCTCGGAAATCATTGTTGATCCTTGTCTTATAAGGCATGCTTGCCTTATTAATGTAGAGCCATTATGCTGAGTGAACTAACTCAGTTTCATAAGGACAATACTACCTGAGACTATTACTTAAAAATAAAAGGATAAGTGTATCCTTGTACACAAGTAAAACATGTATAGGGTCCCAAAAGGTAAAGGGGTTGGAGCAGAGCGGTGAGGATGGGTAGAGGTGAGATCACATGGTTGCACAATTTGGTAGGTGGGGGAAGGGGGCAAAGGAAATGAGAAAGATCCAGTGGGGACTTGAAAAGATAGTAATAATAGGCATAGTTCTATGGTGATTAATTTTATAAAACATAATGCATTGGAATAATTGCATGAAACACAAAGCGAATGAAGAATAGTGTGAAATACAAGGTATATGAACCTTGTAACCGAACATATCTATATATATCTATATATCTATAT
>NW_006399892.1:3527246-3531729 GCF_000299155.1 Elephantulus edwardii | reverse complement strand
TCTCTATCTCTATCTCTATCTCTATCTCTATCTATCTATTTAAAGTAGTTTGCAGTAGAAGCATCAGGAATGGGAGGATAGAGAATTCACGGGTAATTTCTTCAATGAACAATTTTCTTCTTTGCTGTGAGCTCAAAAGAACTGCCTGGTTTCTGCATATCAATAAGGAATATCCTGATCTTTGATCCTACAAATTAATTCTCATCTAAAAGAGGTAAAAAGAGGATAATTTCCAAGTTGTAGTAGACTGCAGATTTTGCTCTTCTTTGGGAAGTACATGAAGTCTTCAAGTTTTCCTAACTAAGTTTGTTATCTGCTTAATACAAACTATTGTGATTCTTCCTTCAATACTGATTTCACTTTCTTCTTCATGTAGTCCAGTTTCCTAAATTAGCTATGTTCACAAATGGAATAGGTATAGAGAAAAGATAAAAATTGGAGACACAATCTCCTTGATTTTAAACCATGCAATGTACTCTTGTTCTATTCTGACAACAATTTCTTAGTCTAAGTTTCATGAGAGTATTCTAGAATCTCTATTCTTCCCAATATTATCAATTACTTAAATGGTCTATACAATAACACTTATATGTACAATCAATAAAGCACAAATAAACAACTTTCTGGTAGTCTTTACTTTGTGTCAATATCCATCTGTCTTAAGCAATAACAGCCTTTCTTCATGACCTCTTCTGAATCCAGCTTGAATTTCAGAAAGTTCTCTGTCAATGTATTGTTCCAGTTATTTTGAACAATCTCTAGCAAGATTTTACTTGTATGTTATATTAATGATATTTTTTAAAATTTTATATACACTTGGATCACCTTTCTTGGAATGGGAATAAATATAGATCTCTTCTATTTCAGGTACCTGTCTTCCAAATTTCTTGGCACAGACTAGTGAGCACGTCTAGGGATACGCCAGTTTCTCTGTTGATATTCCATTAATTCCTGGAGCTTTATATTTGGCCATTGACTTCAATGAAGCTCACATTTCTTTCTTCAATAATATTGGTTCTTCACTATGTACTGTTTCGTGAAATGATTCAAAGTAAGACAGTTCTTTTTGATAAAATGACTTTGTGTATTCCTTCCATCATCTTTGGATGTGCCTTCATTCAAGATTGCTATGATATGAAACCGACTAGATAATAACAAAAAATAACAATAAAGTATTAAGAAGTAATTTTGTATGCTGTTGTTGTAGTTATGTGCCTTCCGAGTCATTCGTGACTCATAGCGACCCTGCGTACAAAAGCCCTTAACTCTGCTCTGTCCTGTGCCAATTGCACCGTCTCCGATACACCCATCCTAATTACCCCAGTCATCGAATCAATCCACCTCATAGAGTGCCTTCCCCTCCTGCGCGCTGTCCCTCCACCCTCCCAAGCATGACTTCCCTCTCCAAGGACCGGTCCCTCCTTACAACATGTCCAAAATATGTTAGACAGAGCCTTCGAATCCTTGCCTCCAAGGAGCTGCCCAGTTTAACCCTTTTCAGGATGAATTCGTTTGTTTTCCTAGCAGTCCATGGTACCCTCAATACTGTTCTCCAGCACCACAGCTCAAAGGTATCAATTCTCCTTCTACCCTCCCTAGTCGTCCAATTCTCTGATGCATAACAAGTGACTGCAAAGACCATGGAGCACCTTAGTCTCCAGAGAGACACTCTTGCTCTTGAGTGCTTTGGAGAGGTCCCTAACAGCAGATTTTCCCCATTGCAATACGTCTTTTAATTTCCTGGCTACTGGTGCCAAGAGTATTGATTGTGGAACCAAGCAAACTAAAGCTGTGGACAATCTCAATCTCCTCACCATCCATCCTTCGACTGCCAATTGGTCCAGTGGTGAGAATCTTTGTCTTATTGGCATTGAGCCTCAATCCATATTGTAGGCTGCAGTCCTTGACACTCTGCAGCAGGCGCTTCAGGTCCTCCTCAGTTTCAGCAAGCAGGGTTGTGTTATCTGCATGACACAGATTGTTGATAGATCTTCCACCAATCTTGACCCTACATTTCTCCTCATAGAGCCCCGCCTCCCAGATAATCCGTTCTGCATAGAAGTTGAAAAGGTAGGAGACAGGATACATCTCTGGCGTACGCCCTTTCCAATTTTGAACCGTGCAGTTTCCTTGCTCTGTTCTGAGGACAGCCTTTAAACTGTATAATAATGGAAATTTTTTTGTATGTGGCTTTTGTCGTTGTTGTTTGATTTGGACGAGTTTTTGTTGTTTTTCTAATTTATTGGCACAAAGGATTAATTAAACATTATACTAAAACTGGTGGTGGTGGTGGTGTTGTGAACCACCGAGGTGGGAACCAACCCATAGCTGACCCTCCAGCGGGTTTTCAGAGGCAGTTAATCGCAAGGGGGCGGAGGGGGATTGCCCATCCTTCTCCCGCAGAACAGCTGGTGACATCGAAACACGTGCCTTCGTGATTGCAGTGCAGGTTCTTGCAGAGCTCACTTAGCTCTGTATAAAGGTTAATTGCTTGACTCCTCCCCAGACGGCTGTACATCAACCCTACAGAGGCATTCCACGGAAAAACAAACTAACAAAAACCTGGAAATTTACTCTTGTAAAGATTGTAGCCTAAGAAAATGAAAAGGACCATTTACCCTCTTCTATGAGTTTGCCATGAATTAAATCTACTTTTGAAGTAATCATAAATAACAAATTTCATTTGTTTCAAGAATTCACACCAGATTTTTAGATCATTATCTCAATTTTGTTTTCCCCAATGCATTCTATCATTACACTGGACTACATAAATAATAAACCAGTAATATGCTAACACCATTAACCCATCTTCTGTTTTTTATCATCTGTGTCTTTCAGATAGTTTTTTAATCAATTTTTTCCTAGTAACTAGGAATTTATGTGGTTTATTACACTGTGAATTGATTGGAGAATAAATCTTTGCAATATATTTGTTTTCCTTGACTTTCTTATATATCTATATTTTATAGAAAATGCTTTTGCCATATTTTTACTACATTTATCACCAAAATTACCTATAAAAAATCCCCCAGAATGACTAAATTTCTTTTCTAAAAATTGATATGTTTGGAAAGTAATCTGAGAATTTAACATAGTTAACATCTGCTTTCACCTGTGAGAACAGGCTTTCTTGTTAAAATTTACAGAGGGAAGAAAACGGATATGAAAATTCTGTTGCTATAATATATTCATAACACTATATCTGACACAATATAAAAGTAATACATTTGTTAATATAAACAACTCTTTTGAGTGTATGTAATAAACATTTCAATGGCGTTAAAAATCCAATAGCTTAGATGATATACATAGTATAATTTACTCTCTATGTTATTTTCCTGAACATCTTCAATTTCTACCAAAATGACTGACATAGTTGTTTTCAAATATATCCAGGGTGGTAAATTAGTTCAATCAAATAAAGAATTGACTACTGTTAAGACATTTTGATACAATTTCGAAACACTTGAAATAAATTTACATTTTGCTATTATTTATTCAGTTTAAACATATTTTGCATATAAATAAGAAGGAAATACTCAGGGTATATATTTTAACAGTAATGCCATAGTGGAAAAGCAGCTACACTTTGTTAATTCATTTATGTCTGGAGTAATTAAATATTGTATAGAAATAACACTGTTTTAGATATTCAACAGGAACTTATGAAAATTCAAACTATTTTGAAACTACCTCAGTGTAGAATTTCTGGCATATAATAAATATAGAAAGTAATTAATTTTGCATTTATTTTCCCTGCAATGATTCTAAACTTGATAGTATATTATGTGCAGCCAACTTTGACCAAAAGCTGATGCAATTCAATTTAGTTATACTCTTCAGAAAAAAAAAAGAGTCTGGAATAGATTCATTATATAAAATAGATGAAGCTACATCAGAGGAAAACGTAATGGGAGAGAAAAAAAACAAGGTGGCATAAATAAATTGTAAAGTTCTGAACTTGTTGTGTGCCCTAGAGTTAAATCTGACACAGGCTGCTCTTATTAGTGTTATCGAGTTACTTATGACAAAGCAGCCCTAAGAACAGCAGGTGTGAACCTTTCCCTATCTTATGTTATTGTCCTCATTTCTGATATATTCAAGTTCATTGTAGTGGACCAATATGTTGCTGTCAGGTGCCATCGAGTTGTAGACGACTCATAGCAACCCTATGAATGAAAGGCCTGAGCACTGTTAGTACATCGTTTACTGAAGCAAGCCATTTCAGAAGTGGATGCCGCTCCTGCTTCCAGGATTAGTGGACCTACATACCTCGGTAGAAATGGCCTCCAGGTTTTTCTAGACTATATTTTTGTGTGTTTATGTTTAAAAATATTTTACTGTGCTTATACTTAAATTCCCATAACAAATTAAATTCATATTTGTAAATTGCTACTAAAGTTACTCAGAGCGGTACATCATATTACTCCCTTTATATGAACTGTAGTTTTCTTACTTAGTTCCTCATCTTTACAATAATTGT
>NW_006399892.1:3524400-3525676 GCF_000299155.1 Elephantulus edwardii | reverse complement strand
TTTGAATGTAAAGTGGTACTCATGTGCTTCTTACGTGGGTATCACCTAGTTATTAGTTGTGTATACTAGTTTCAGACGGATTGATACAGTAACTGGGGCAATGGGGATTGGTGTGTTGGTCTTAGTGAGACTGGCTCAGAACAAGGCAGGCTTCAGAGAAGCTGTACATAGGTTCACTATGGGTCACAAGTGACTCGACAACTCGTAACAACAACAAGAACAACAAGAACAGTATACTAGATTTATTGTGGGAGATTTTAATTTTTGTATCTATTGCCTGTATGCTTAAATACCAGTAGTTGTATTTTAGATATTTACTCTGAAGCTTTTAAACTTCACAAACTGTTCACCTCACTAAAATGTAGAGTATGGATCTTGTGAACTACTTTACAACATTTATTTAAGTTTTCCCAGAAGACTATTATTCAGTGCTTTCAAAACTAGAAAATCAACATTTTGAGGTATTAGGTGACACCTGAAGAGTACTACTTGTAGACAGAGATCTAATGTTTATGTGTATGTATGTTTATATGATTACCCCTACATGTATACACCTGTATACGTATATTTTTGTTATATTGTTGTCATTGTTATTGTTATGTGCCATCGAGTCGCTTGCAACTCATAGTGAGCCTATGTACAACTCTGCTCTGCCCTGTGCCAATCACACTGTCTCTGATACACCCATCCTGATAACCAGTAAGTGTTGTAAAATTATGTATGCTACAATGGTTAGCACTAAAAATTATTTCCTGTGTGCCTCATAGTTTGGTCAAACTGTTTTTGTTATACTTATTTTAGTATTACTATGTAATCACAAAAATAAAAAAGTATTGTTTATCTATTGAGTTATCTTCTCTCCACAACCTCTCACCAAACTGGTAACCATCACTTTATATTTTTCTCTCTCCCTTTTCTTCTTATGAAAGTGGAAACATATAATACTATCCTTATGTTATTCATTTATTACTATGACCTATAGATTTGTTATCTAGTGATGTTTTATGAGCTAATAATTTCTATTAAGGCTGTGCAATATTCAGTTGCATGCATATACAATATTTTGTTTCCTATTGTTATTATGTGTCGTCGAGTCATTTGCGACTCATAGCAACTCTATGTACAAGAGCCCTAAACTCTGCTCTATCCTGGGACAACCTCACTGCCTCTAACACACACCCACTCCAATGAATACTTTTATTGATGGACATTTAGTTTATTTCCACTATTATTTTTCTATTGTGAATAATTCTAGAATAGCAATAAATTTTATGTC
>NW_006399892.1:3522435-3524162 GCF_000299155.1 Elephantulus edwardii | reverse complement strand
ACAGAAGGAGAATGAATGCCTGTGAGCTGTGGTGCTGGAGAAGAGTATTCAATATATCATAGACAACTAAAAAAATAAGAACAAACAGGTTCATCCTGGAGAGGGTGAAACCAAACTTATCCTTGGAGGCAAGGATCCTGAATTTCTGTCTGACATATTTTGGGCATGTTGCAAGGAGGGACCAGTCCTTGGAAAGGGATATCATGCTTGGGAGGGTAGAGAGACAGCATAGGAGGGGAAGACCCTGGACGAGATGGATTGACTCAGTGACTGGAGTAACGGGAGTGTGTGTGTCATAGATAATAAGGTTGGTTCAGTATAGAGCAGGGGTAAGAGCTGTTTTATATAGGGTCACTCTGAGTCTCAAGCAACTCAATAGCACATAACAACAACCAAGGTATAGGCTTAAAGGTTAAATTACTGAATTTAAGATAATTTATTAATTTATTAATATGCTTTTTAGGAACCTCCCAGAGAAAGATAGGGCATAATTTTACCCATTGTTCAAGGGTCGTTATAAGACATACGCAGCTCAAGGGCACTTAACAAGAGCAACAACATTTATTTTTCCATAGCTCTTGTATTATTTTTTTGTCCCACAAATAATGAATAAAAGTATCAAACATTCCACATACTTAGTAACTTTTGAAAATTTCCTTATTATAAGTTTTTAATTTTTATTATATTTTGTGTGTATATGTCAAATCAGATCTGATTGGTACAGGAGGCAGAGCATCTAGTGGGTTTGAATCTCAGGCCTCTGGGATTTCAGTGCAGCTTCTTGCCACTACGCCACCAGAGCTCCCTCCACATGCTTAGTAACTTAAAAAAAATAATTATTTATTAGGAAGCTCTGGCAACTTAGTGATAAGAAATCGCACTGTAGTCCTGAAGGCTTGTGTTTCGAATTTACTAGCTGCTCTCAGGGAGAAGGATGGGCGCTCTCTTCTCATGTGATTATCTGCCTCTGAAAACCTGCTGGAGGGTCCCCTATGTGTCAGTTCCAACTCAATGGCACACAACAACAATTTATTTCTTATCAGTTCCATTTTGGCTGAGAAGAGATATTATCTTTTTTAAAAAAGATATTATATTACAGCCACATCCTGCTAAAGATTATTAAAAACAAATGGTCAGAACAGTACATCGAGAGAGAACTGTCAGATTTAGTAAATGGATGGAGTACACATTTGAACAGTAATAATCTGGATTCACGCACTGCTCTGCAGAAAGATGGGAAATCTCCTTCCATGTGATTAACTGCCTCTGAAAACCCTCTTTAGGTCGTTTCTCAACTAGACAGCACATAACACCACCACCACCAAGTATTCACATCTGTTGTTGTGTACTATCTAGTTGGAATAGACCCATAGATTACCCTCCAGTGTGTTTTCAGATTCAAGTAATCACACAGGAGGAGATTGCTAATCCTTCTCCAGTGAAGCACCTGATGGATGCAACGCAACATCTTACCAAGAGATGGCCAACAACATATGATCCAAAGGCAAAGGTCATGAAGGAGAAATTTCAAGCTGCTCTGAAGAAATTGGCAAAAATAAAGCCCAGGAATTGAAGGAGTACCAACTGACATATTTCAACAAACAGGTGCTGCCCTGGACATGCTCACCAGCTTGTGTCAACAAATCTGGAGGACCCAGAACACCTTATATTTATTCTCATTTGTGCAGTTTTTGTTGTTGTTGTTCTTGTTGTTGTGATGTGCCATC
>NW_006399892.1:3520588-3521069 GCF_000299155.1 Elephantulus edwardii | reverse complement strand
TGCTCCTTAGTGGAAGATTTGCCCATGTTTTCAGGAGAGATCAATCCTTGTATAAATGATTCTGAATAGGAGAGTTTTTTGATCTGTTGTTCATGGAGTCACTATGAGTAAATCTGATGACTCTTAGCAACAGCAGATTTGAGCATTTTTCTAACGTTCTGTCTTTTCCATTAGGAGAATTTTCTTAAGAGAGATTTCAGATATGGTCTGACAGTGGCAAACTCCCTGGCTTCAGTTAGTTTGAAATTGATTACCTTAATTAAAAAAAAAAAAAACCAAAACCAAAACCAAAACAACAAACCACATGAATCAAGGAAAGAATGAAACCAAGTTACTTGTTCAAGGAAAGGAGTAAGAGACTATGTCTTACATACTCAGAGCATGTCGTTAGAAGGGCCTAGTGCTTGAAAAAGGACATTATGCCTGGATGGGTAGAGAGCACAGGAAGGGAAGCACCTGGATGAAATGGATTGACACAGTA
>NW_006399892.1:3517820-3519303 GCF_000299155.1 Elephantulus edwardii | reverse complement strand
GCAGATTGTTGATAAATCGTCCACCAATTATAGCCAATGCTAGAAGGATCTAAGCCCACAGTTCCAGAGTTATGCCTATTTGTGTTTCATTGACTATGCAAACTAAAAAATGTGGCTAACTTTGAGAAGAATGGGAATCCCAGAACACTTGAACCAGAAGGCAGTCATCAGAGCAAAGAATGGAAACACTGCGTGGTTTAAAATCAGAAGTGTTCTCCAGGTATGCGTCCTATCTCTCCATGAATGCATACTATCTCCCCATAAGGCATCATTTTGGAAGCTAGAGTCTATGAAGAGGAATGTGTCACCAATATTAGAAGAAGACTCATCGAAAACCTCTATTATGCAGAAGATACAACCTTGCTTGCTGAAACTGAAGAGGACCTGAGGTGATTGTCGTGCAAGATCAAGAACTGCGGGCTTCAATATGTATTGGAGCTTAATATCAAGAAAACAAGGATTCTCACCACTGGGCCATTTGGTAGACTCATCATGGATGGAGAAAAGAGTGTTAACAATTTCACCTTGCTTGATTCCATGATCAACACTCTTGGCACCAGCATTCAAGAAATAAAAAGGTGAAGTACATTGGGAAAATCTACTGTGATGGACCTCTCTAAAGTACTGAAAAGCAATTAAGTCTGTCTGGAGAAAAAGGTGTGCCCGATCCAAGCCATGATCTTCTCAATTATTTCGTATTCATTAGAGACCTAGACGATGACTAAAGATGACAGAAGAAGAATAGATGTCTTTGAGTTGTGGTGTTGAAGCAGAGTATTAAACATACTATGGACTGTAAAGAGAATAGGTCTATCGTAGAGAAGGTGAATCCAAGCTGCTCCTTGGAGGCAAAAATGTTGTAACTCCACCTGACATACTTTGGGTATGTTGTCATGAGACACCAGTCCTTGGAGTAAAACATCATGCTTAGAAGGGTGGAGGGATAGCATAGGAGCGGAGGATCCTGGGACAGGTGGATTGATTCAGTAACTAGGGTAATGGGGCTGGATGTGTTGGAGAGAGTGCAAGTTGTCTCAGGTTAGGACAGGATCTAGAGCTATTGTACATAGGTTTGCTGAGTCTCGGGTGACTCGACTGCACCTAACAACAATTCTTGCTTTATGTTCTTCTTAGTTTCCTGGGAAGACCTAATTCTTTTAACATATAATACTGTTTTATTTTGTTTGCTTTTGTTTTTTAGAATGATCAAGAGCTTTATTAAACTATGATATGATGTGAACCTCTATTGTATTTTTTTTAGTCCTGTTTTTTTTTATTTTTTTAATTACTTTTTTTATATTGATTTGCATTCAAAAGTCACATACATTGTGTTTTATTCTATACATTGTGTTTCACACATTCCTCCATTCACATGGTGGTTCATAATTTCTTTTTTTTTTAAATTTAGGTTGTTTATTTTTCATTTCAATGAACATCTACAGAGATTTTGGGATTCCATTCATTCATTGTTGCACCCTTCTCC
>NW_006399892.1:3515065-3516920 GCF_000299155.1 Elephantulus edwardii | reverse complement strand
AATCAAGACAACCATGAGATATCATCTCACTCCAGTAAGACTAGCAAAATTTAACAGAACAGCAAGCAACAAATGCTGGCGAGGTTGTGGAGAGACTGGGAACCTCTATTGTATTTATGATGAAGTTTGTATGACTTTCTGTATTTGCAGAGTTGGTTCCTTATTAAAGTCTGGGGAATTCTTTATTATCTTTTGGAAACTTCTTCTTTGTGTTTATTATAACCATGGTATGGAATTCCAAATATCTAAATGTATATTGATTAATTAAATCTTGCTGTTTCATTGTACTTTGTTTTGGGTTGTTTTGTTTTATTTTGTTTTTTTTCTTTCCTGTTCTGTCTAGGTTTCTGTCTTCATTTTAACTCATTCTTTTTGCTTGTTGTTTTTGCTGTTGAGTTACATGTATTGAATATATCCCCTGAATTTCCCAATTTAATTATTTATTTTTCAATTTTGGTATTTCCCCTTATTTAGATAATTTTTTTCAATCTTTTAATTAATTTTCTCATTTTGTTTCCTAGTCTCCATTTTACTGTTTTCAGCATTTTTCATCTTTTAAAAAATATATTTAACACTATGTATCTGAATGATGCTCTCTGGAATTTCAATCTGGACCACTCTGCCTGGCTCTCAGCATCTGTCTAGTTTCTGCTCACCAGTGGAAAATAGCAAACATGTTCTTGAATGGAACGTTGCAAAGAAAATGGATCGATGCGAATAGACAAGAACTCCTACACTAGAAAGAAGACAAAGAAAACAACTTCTAACATTTCTCCTAAAAACTCAGACAGTAACTTGGTTCCTATCAACAAATCTTAATTTGGTCATGTTGTCATTGTTGTTGCTGTGTACTGTCGAGTCAGAACCGACCAATAGCAGACTCTCCAGGGAGTTTTCAGATGCAGTGAAACACATGGGAGGAGATTGCAAATCTTTCTCCTGTGGAGCAGCTGGTAGTGTGGAAGTACATGTCTTCCGAACAGCAGTGCAGCTTCTTGCCACTAGGCCACCAGAGCTGTTTTATGATTTTCCATTGTGGTAATGCTTTTTGTTGCTAAATAAAACATGAAAAAAAATTGATGTTAAAGTATGCGTGATTAGAACTCTCCTATGTTTGTAACAAGATCACAAAATGGTGTAACCAATATGGAAAACAGTTTGTCACTTTCTTAAAGAGATGTATGTATATACACACACGCACACCTTCATTGTAACTTAAACATTAACATTAATTGTAATGTTGTTGCTTTGTGCCATCCAGTGATCTGCAAGTCAATGCCTTACAGTGACCCGTACAATAGCCCTAAACCCTCTTCTATCCTGTGCCAATCTTATTATCTTGGACACACCTACCGCTATTACTGCAGTCACTAAATCAATCCATCTCATCGAGAGTCATCTCATGAGTTGTCCCTCCACCCTTTCAAGCATGAAGTCCCTCTCCAAGGACTGGTCCCTCCTTGCAACATGTCCAAAGTATGTCAGACAAAGCTTCTGAATCCTTGCCTCCAAAGAGCAGCATGGTTTCACTCTCTCCAGGATGAAATTGCTTTTTCTTTTAGCAATCCTTGGTATGTTCAATACTATTCTCCAGCACCACAGCTAAAAGGCATCAACTCTCCTTCTATCATCCCTAGTCATTGTCCAGATCTCTGAAACATAGAAAGTCATTGCAAAGACTGTGGCTTGGATCAGGCACATCTAAAACTCCAGACTGACATCCTTATTTTTCAGTATTTTGGAGAGGTCTCTGACATCAGATTTTTCCCAATGCAATTCATCTTTTAATTTCCTGGATACTGGTACCAAGAATGTTTGTTATGGGACCAAGAAAACTAAAGCTATTAACAATCTC
>NW_006399892.1:3510573-3513920 GCF_000299155.1 Elephantulus edwardii | reverse complement strand
AAAAATAGGAGGTCCAACAGAATGTAGAAATTATTGAATAATAAAATCATTATCATATGCAAATGAAATCATGCTGAAGCTTATAAAAACAATGTCTAGAATAGTACATTGACAAAGAACTACCAGAAATTCAAGCTGGATTCAGAACAGGCTGTGACAGAAAGGATGTCATTCTGATGTCAGATTTGTGCTGGAAGAAGAGAATACCTTAATGTTTATTTATTTTTTGTTTGTTGCTCGTATTTTTTAACTATGCAAAAATACTTGAGTGTGTGGATGCCAATGAGTTATAGGTAACCTTGAGAAGAATGAGAATCCAAGAACATTTACGTGTCCTTATGAGAAATCAATACTTCAACCAAGAAGATATCTGAACAGAGTAGGAAAATATTGCATGGTTTAAAATCAAGAGAAGTGTTTATCAGGGTTCTATCCTTTCTTCAAACGCATTTGAAATAGGTGACAATTTCCGTTTTTTTCTCTATCTATTATGATGTTGTTTTTCAATCAAGTGGTGGAGATTTTGTCTTCATGATGTTGAGATAAAATCCATATTGGAGGCTATGATATTTGATCTTCTGCAGCAAACATTTGAAGTCCTTCTTATTGTCAGCATGCAAAGTTGTGTCATCTGCATAACACAGATTGTTAATGAGACTTTTTTAAATTTTTATGCCGCATTCTTGTTCATGAAGTCCAGCCACATAGGATACATGAATTTAAATAAGAATAAAATACTTGCAACACAACTGAGTACACTACTGTAGAGGCCATTCCAACTCTTAACAAGCCTTCAACAGCCTTGGAGACTGTAAATCTTCACAGAAGAAAATTGACCACCTTTGTATACGGTGGAGCATAATACGGATTACTGCTTGGATTTGATGCAATACCAATTGATATGTTTCAGTCAACAGATGCAGCCCTGAATATACTCATCAGTTTATGCCAATGAATTTAGAGGACAGGTGCTAGCATGACTGACTGGAACAGATGTAAATCTGTTGTCAGTTTTAAGAACGGTGAGTCCACAGAACATGAAAATTACAAAACAGTCCAATTAATATTACATGAAAGCAATATATTGCAGAAGATCATAAAAAACCCAAAACTGGTTAGAGCATTGACTTGAAACTGCCAGGAGTTCAGACAAGAGGCCGTGGCACCACAGATATCACTGTGGATCGCAGATGGATCCTGGCTGAAAGCAGAGACTACCAAAAGGATATCTGTTTGACTGACGATACACAGATATTAGATTGTCTGTATCTCAACACACTGTGGCTAATATTGAGAAGAATGAGAATTCCAGAACATTTAATCGTGCTTATGTGAAGTATTTATCTCGATCAAGAAGTAATTGTATGAACGGAACAAAGGAACATTTCATATTTTAAAGTAAGGAACGGTGTGAATGAGAGATGTATCCTTTCTCCATACCTAATTAATCTGTATACTAAAATAATTCATGAAGGTGTTCTCTATGAAGACGATTATGGTATCAGAAATGGATGAAGTTGTTGTTGTTGTTATGTGCTGTTGAGTTGCCTGCAACCCATACAGACCATATATGTACAGCAGCTCTAAACCCTGCCCTGTACTGAGCCAGTCTTGGGGTACTAATTCTAACACAGCAATTCCCATTTCCCCAGTTACTGTATCAACCCATTTCATCCACAGTCTTTCTCTCCTCCGCTGTCACTCCACCCTTCCAAGCATGATGTCCTTCCCCGAGGACTGGTCTCTCATGACCAGGTGACCAAACTATGTGAGATGGAGTTTTGAAATCCTAGGCTCCAAGGAGGAGTGGAGGAAGACTTATCAATAATTTGAGCCATGAAGACGACACAACCTTGCTTGCAGAAAGTAGGAAGGATCTGAAACTTGCTACAGAAAACAAAAACAATAATCTTCAGTAAGGTTTACATCTCAACATAAATAATAATAATAATAATAATAATAAAGTTGTTCACCCTGAACCAACAGAAAAGATCATGATATGAAGAGAAAGGATTGAGGCTATTGGTGATTTTAAATTGCTTGGATCAACAATCAACACTTTTGGCACCAGCTTCTGGAGATCAGAAAATGTATTATATTATACAATTCCATTGTCAAGGACCACTTCAGACTACTTAAGAGTAATGATGATTAAGGCATACCTGATTCAGGCCATTCAATCAAGTGCTTTTCAACCATATAAGACAGATGAAAAATTGGAATTGATGCCTTTGAGTTGTGGTGCTGGAGAAGAGTACTGGGTATCCCATGGACTGCTAAATGGACAACCAGATACATCCTTGAAAAGGGCAGCCAGAGTTTTCCTTGGAGACAAAGATGATGTAACTCCATCTCTCATAATTGGGAGAGGCTATTCCTTGGAAAGTGAAATCCTGCTTGCAATGGTGAAGAGTCAACAAAAAACAGGGGAAGATCTCATGAGACAGACTGACACAGTGACTGCAGCAGTGAGGTATTTCAGAGATGATAAGGGTGGCACAGGATATGTCAGAGCTCAGGTGTGTTGCTCTTAGGATCAGTATGACTCATAATCAACAGAACTTAACAACTTGTTCGCTAAGCATATGTGCCATATCAGTGCATTAGAACTCCATAAACATTTTACATAAAATCTTATAAATTAATAAAACATTTCAAAAACATTTCCAATTCCCTCTCTCTGAAAAAAAACCCCAACATTGAATTTTTTTATAAAGGGCTAATAGCTCTCTTTCTAATGTTTCCAATGATAGTCATTTTAGTGAATATATCTTATAAATAATGCATTATTTAAATATACTTATATCATTAGCTATTCAGCTTACAATTATTCCAAAATAATCAAGTTTTTTGCTTTTAATAAGATTTAAAACTTTGAACTTCATACTTTGAGAATAAAACTAAATATAATTTATCCCGTTTTGCTTCCAAAGAAAGAACATTTGATATATTAGTAAGAAAACATTAGTTGACATTTCAAATCACAATTTAATAATATAGTAAAAATAATTGATTTACTGTGAATACTCTCTCAAATATATTGTTAAACACTGATATTTCTGTGTATATTTGTGTATTCATGTATTCCTATTCCTTATGTCTATATTGTGTATGAAACTGCACATGTTTAAATTTTAAAACTATTTATGTGAGATATATATATTTATGTAGTTGTTGTTAGGTGCTGTCAGATAAGTAAGTATGCCTTATAATGACCCTGTGAACAATAGATTTGAACCCTTTATATGCACAATTTTCATTTTAATACTAGGGTAAACAAAATTGATACTGTTTTGCACCATTGAGTTAGAATAGATCCATAGCTGAACCTTCAAATGGTTTTCAGA
>NW_006399892.1:3507600-3509869 GCF_000299155.1 Elephantulus edwardii | reverse complement strand
ATTTCATTTACTCCACAATCAACACTCTTGGTACCAGCGACCAGGAAATCAAAAGATGAATTAGAGTAGAAAAGTCTGCTGTCAGGGAGCTCTTCAGAGTAAAGAAGACCAAAGATGTCAATCTGGAGACTAAGCTGCCTCATCCAGGCCACAGTCTTGCAATTACTCACTATACATCAGAAAGATGGAAATGACATGAATGATAGAAGGAGAATTGAGGCCTTTGAGCTGGGGTGCTGGAGAAGAGTACTGAATATACTTTGGACTGCTAGGAGAACAAATAGGTTTGGCCTAGAGATGGTAAAACCAGGTTGTTCCTTGGAGCTAAGGATTCTGAAGCTTCATCTGACATACTTTGGATATGTTACAATAAGGGACCAATCCTTGGAGAGAGACATCATGCTTGGGAGGGTGGAGGGAAAGTGCAAAAGTGGAAGACCCTCAATGAGATGGATTGAATCAGTGACTAAAGTAATGGGGTAGATGTGCTAGAGACTATGAGTTTGGCTTAGGAAAAGGTTTCAGATTTGTTGTACATAGGGTCACTTTGAGTCACAAACAATTTGATGGTACGTAACAGCAAACAACAATTTACATTTGCATGTTAAAGATACACTACCAAGCCCAAGGTGGGTGATTTTAAACTGTGGCCCTCAGGCCTTGTTTAAATGTTGTTGTTGTTTGTTTTTTGTTTTTTTTTTTTTTTTTGTCAAGCATTTTTCTACCTGGTATAGCACTTGTCTGTGAATTGCTGTACAGAGGTAACTCGTGGTTGCTGTGATGCTAATCACTGTGACACTGATGTGCCAAATGTGATAATGATTACCCATGGTGAACAGTGCTTGCTGGAGCTTCCTGATTAAGACAAGCTTGGAAGCAGGAGTGGCATCTACTTCTGAAATGGCTTGCCTCCGGAAACTCTATGAACTTGGAGAAACAACAAGTTATACAAGTGTTCAGGTCTTTCATTCATAGGGTTGCTTTGAGTCGTCTATTACTCAATGGCACTTAAAAACAACAACAAATTATATATTGTATGTTTTTGTTGTAGTGTGGCATTGAGTAGGAAATGACGCATAGCTGACTCTCCATGGGTTTTCAGAGGCAGTTAATCGAATGGGAGGAGATTGCCCATCCTTTCCCCATGGAGAAGCTGGTAGATTTGAACTGCATGCCTCTGGGATTGTAAATCAGCTTCTTCCTAGTAAACCACCAGTGCTTCCTGTATCATATATCATTTAAGTTTCAATTAATATGCACATGTACTTGTAAATATATAATTTAAATATTCTGATTATTTGGTCCTCTACTAGTTTTTATTATACTGATAGGAAAATAAAAATTAAGCATAGAAAATAAATGCTAGACTCCTGACCAGGGCCACTCTTGATGCTGGACCCCTCCTGATGTATGACCCTCTCTTGACAACAGAATCCTCCTGAGGCCAGAATATTCATGTCACCAGAACCCTCCTGATACGGAACTCTTCTGATGCTGAAACTCTCCTGTGGGAAGAGTATGGAGATCACCTTTGCCACATAAATACCCCTCCAACACTATGCCAAGGGCACCAATATTACAGGGGATTGAGATGGAAATGGGAGGACAGTGGTAGTGGGAGGTGCAGGAGGGGCAAGGAGAGGGAATTGAACTGTATGTTGGCAGGGAGGCGTGAGGCTGGGAACATAAGGCATTGGCCAAAGCAGTTGACCCCTGGGAACAAGCATCTGATCTGTCACCTGCATATTTTCATCAGCTTTTTTGGTTTGAATGTTTGTCTGTCAAAACTACTCTAAAACTGAGAACCCAAATTAAGACAGACTAGGGAGAAGGATTATCCATCCACTTCCAAAATAACAGGCTTTCAAAGGGAAGAAATCAAGATGTTAAGGAACTGAACAGAAGATTCAGTTCATGCTACAAAGGTTCCTGCTACAAAGGGTAGCATGGAAAGAAAATGAAAAATATTACAGTGAAATGAAAAAAGAGCTGGAAGTGGAAAATCAAAAGGTAAAAGTCATTCAACCTCAAGTTGTAATACTTAAGGATCCAGCCAAAAGGATGTGGAATGACCCAGGAACCATCAAAAGAAGATGGAAGGAGTACACAGAGTCCTGTATACCAAAAAGAATTGGCTGACTCAGAAGAATTTTATGAAACAACAATCTGACAAGAGTCTATGGTGATAAAGAAGTAAGTTCAAGCTGCTTTGAAGGAATTGGAAAGAAAATAATGCCCCAAGAATTGATGGCATATCAATTGAGATATT
>NW_006399892.1:3505022-3506755 GCF_000299155.1 Elephantulus edwardii | reverse complement strand
CAGAGACTATAGTCTTTAATAAGGATTGAAACTCAACATCAAGAAAACAAAGATTCTCACCACTGGACCAATCAGCAGCTTAATGACAGAGAGAGAAATTGAAGTTGTTTGATCCCACAATCAACATTTTTGGCATCAGCAGTCAAGAAATCAAAAGTTGAATTGCATTGAGAAGTCTGCTGTCAGGGACCTCAATAGAGTGCTAAAGAATAACAGTGTCAGTCTGGAAACTAAGTTGTGCCTTATCCAGGCCATGGTCTTCACGATGTCTTGCTATGCATTTAAGAGCTGGACAATGACTAAGGATTATTAAAGAAGCATCAATGCTTTTGAGTTGTGGTGCTGGCGAACATAGTATGAACTGCCAGGAGAACAAATAGGTCTTTCCTGGAGAAGGGAAAACAAGGCTGCTGTCTGGAATCAAGGATTTTGACATACTTTGGGCATGTGGCAAGGAGGGACCAGTGCTTGGAGAGGGACATCATGCTTGGAAAGGTGGAGATGATGAGATCAGCTCAGGATAGGGCAGGTTTCAGAGCTGGTCTCTATAGGGTTGCTACTGAGTTGCAAGCAACTTCATGGCACATAACAGCAGAAAACAAGGACCTGTTACATTCACTTGCTTCTTCTTACATTCACTTCTTTCTTCTTCTTCTTATTTGCTGGGAAGATCTAATCTACTACTGAAACTGCTCTATTTATTGGCAATATTAGCCAATCACCTTGTAGATCGGTGAGACTTGTCAATCCCCCATTTACAAGTCAAGTCAATGACTAGGAAAGTCTTTAGAAAAATAAACTCCATAATAAAGCTTTTGGTTATTTCTCGAAATTCTACTTTAGGGAAAATTTTGCCAATGGATATTATGTATTTTAAGTACTTTTATATTTTTTAAATAATTTGTTTGATTTTTTTGGAATATTTTCTGTGTAAAACATTGACCAATTATTGCTCAATTCAGTGGAGGTGTTTATCATAGAGTCAGAAACGATCCCTAGCTGACCATCCAGTGGGTTTTCAGAAACAGTTAATTGTATGGGAAGAGATTGTCCATCCTTATCCCACGGAGTCCCTTGTGGCTTCAAACTGTGTACCTTCTGAATTGCTTCTTTCCATAAATATGAATAAATTATTTTTGTTCTGTAGTAGATAATTTAATACAACTTTTCTCATCATTATGTAACTTTTGTTATATTGTTGGCTGTTGTTTTTGTTAGATGTGATCCATAGACTCTTTCATATACTATAGAACAAATAACCCTGACTAATTCTGTGCAATCTATACATTGCTGGGTTGTTGTTTTTGTTAAGTGACATAGAGTAGCTTGAGATGCATAGCAACCCCACATACAACAGCCCTATGCTCTGTCCTGTGCCAATTTTATTGTCTCTGACACATCTACCTCCATTATCTCAGTCACAGAATCAATCCTTATCAAGAGTGTTCCTCTCTTGCGCAGTCCCTCCACCCTCTTAAGCATGGCATCCCTCTCCAAGAACTGGTCCCTCCTTGCAACATGTACAAAGTACGTCAGGTGAAGCTTCAGAATCCTTACCTGGAAGCAGCAGCCTGGCTTCACCCTCTCTAGGATGAACCTTTTTCTCCAGCACCACAGATCAAATGCATCAATTCTCCATCTCTCATCCCTAGTCATTGATTTTTTTTGACACATAGCAAGTAATTACAAAAATCTTGGCCTGAATAAGATGCACCTTAGACTCCATACTGACA
>NW_006399892.1:3495007-3504376 GCF_000299155.1 Elephantulus edwardii | reverse complement strand
ATACCTTTCCCAATTTTGAACTATGCAATGTTTCCTCGCTCAGCTTGGCACAACTATATAAATGTTAAATGTCTGTGGTCAACAAAAGGGATTAGATAACTAATTAATAACACAAATAAGATAAAATGGAACTTTTTAATGAAAATATAAACATAAAACTTTATTAATGCTAATGTTATAATTCCTCAGTTTTGCCGTCCTGTTATATGTAGAATAGGCTTCTAGCTGTTGTTATGTGTGGTTGAATCACCTGTGACTCATAGGAACCCCAAGTACAACAGCTTTAAAGCTTGCCCTGTACTGAGCCAGTCTCACTGACTCTGACACACCTACCCCAATTGTCCCAGTCACTGTATCTATCTGTTTCATCCTGAGCCTTCTTCTCCTGTGCTGTCCCTCCACCTTTCTAAATATGATGTCCTTCTCCAAAGACTCATCCCTCCTGGCAATGTGTCCAAATTATGTGAGACAGAGCTTCAAACTTCTAGCCACCAAGGAGAAACTTGGTTTCACTTTCTCCAAGACAGACCCATTTTCTTGACAGTGCATGGCATGTTCAAGATTTTTTGCTATTACCACAACACAAAGGCATCAATTCTATTTCTGGCATCCTTAGTCATTGTCCAGTTCTCTGATGCATAACAATTAATCGCAAAGACCATGACCTGCATCAAGCACACCTTAGTCTCTATACTTACATCATTGCTTCTCAGTATTTTGGAGAGTTCCCTAATGGTATATTTTCCCATTGCAATATGTCTTCTGACTTTCTGACTGCTGGTGATGGGAGTGTTTATTGTGGAACCAAGCAAGTAGTAATTGTTCACAACCTCAACCTCTTCTACAATTATTATGGTAGAAAATAAAGATCTCACTGTTATCAGGGAGTTATGGTGGCCAAGTTGTTAAGAAGCTGTGCTGCAATCTTTAAGCCATGAGCTTTGGATCCATCAGCTGTTCCATGGGAGAAAGATGAGCAATCTCCTCTTGTGCAATGAACTGCTTCTGAAAACATGGCCAGCTGTCAACTATGGACTGGCTCAGACTGGACAGTATACAATAACAACACTATAATCTAGAAAGACGAACCTGAGAACGCAGCCTGTCCTTTGAATCTGAAAATTTGCCCCGAACCAGAGATAGATGTGTCATTGGAGAGACAGAGTGAGACTAAGTCTTGGAAACACAGATGAAAGTCCAGAGGGGGCAGTAATAAGAGCTGTGGTGGTCACCATGGCAGTGGCAGCAGAGGTGATGGAGAACCATAGAGACTAGTGTGAGAAAGAGCTGAGATAGAGCAGCCATAGAGCTAGGAATGAATGTCTTCATCCATAGGTTTACAAGAGGAACAGCAGTTGTTGTCTCATGAGTAACAAAATTAAGAGAGCTTTATAACACTTGTCCAAGGAGGAAGATGTGAAGACCTTGAAGCCAAGAGCTAGAGAGTGGTCAGTCTGTGAACACAATTGAGAAGCTGCTGTTCTCCTTGAAGAATGGTACTAAGGTGTTTCTGAGCTGAATTGTAACTTTTAAAAAATCAATCCTATAATCTTGAATTCTGCCTGTAGGTTCTGTGTGACCATTGCAACAGAGTATCAAAACCAGTAGTAGAATAGTAAAATACATGAGAACAAACATTAATGTTGGGATTGTAGGATGTTGGGGAGTACCTTACCACACAGACCTCATTTTTTACGGCT
Organism: Elephantulus edwardii; assembly: GCF_000299155.1. Lineage (NCBI taxonomy): Eukaryota > Metazoa > Chordata > Mammalia > Macroscelidea > Macroscelididae > Elephantulus > Elephantulus edwardii. The sequence goes on along the minus strand of NW_006399892.1, from coordinate 3,502,676 downwards.
TCTGATATTGATAAAAATTCTTCCACTTTTTGAGGTCAGTGGAAGTTGGTCACTGTTACAGCCATGTCTATCATGCATCTTACAATCTCCTTTACAGATGCACATGACGTAATGATCACTATCTAAATAACCCAATACCATAAGTTACAAGTTATAAAAAGTACCTTCGAAAATGACAATATCAAATTTAAATTGAAAAAAATAAAATGTGTTTTTTTGCAACCTTAAAGCAATGTGTCATTTAAGTCAGAATTTAAAGACAAAGAAAAATATGACACCATTATAATAGTTTCAGAGTTTTAAAATAAGAAAGAAAAAAAGTTCCTGGCATGTTGAGAAATGAAAAGCAAGTCAGACTGGCTTCTTCATTTAACATATGTTAAGAAACAGTGTGAGAAAAGACTGGCATATATAGTGTAAGGAAAAGTTTGAATAATCAAGTTTCCAGACATTATTGAACATAATAAAGAAGTGCCTAGATTTTTTCAGTTAGAGAAATTGCATGAACATTTAACATTATTAAACAGGAAGCTATGCATTGTGTGTATTAAAAGAAAACGTTAGAAGTAATTAGAAAAATCTTGAGAAGACTATAACAAGTGTATTTTTAAAAAAATTTATTATTATTAATTTTAATGAAAGTTCACAGAGACTTTAGATTTCCATTCATTCATTGTTGTACTTTTCTCTCTGTCCACCCCTCCTCCCCCAGTTTACTCTTTTCTTTGAAAAGTAATAGAAAAATTCTTTCATTGTTATACAATCCTTTCCTGCAAGTCCACTCTACCATGCAGCCTTCATTCAAGATTCCTGTGATGACAATAATATCTAATCATATATCCCTTTTAAACAGTTCTCTCCCACATTATATATAATTTATCCCATCTTTCTCAGTCTTCCCCAACTTCAATGTCAGTCTTGTTTGAGAACAGTGGCACTATGCAGTATTTTTCCTTTTGGGATAGAGATACTTCACTCAGCATAATGTTCTCCAGGGTCACCCATCTTGAAAAATATTTCATGAGTTCCTTGTTTTTCAATGCAGTGTAGAATTCCATTGAGTGAATATACCGCATCTTCTCTATCTATTCATTTGTTGATGGTTGCTTAGGTTGTCTCCAACTCTTAGATATTGTGAAAAATGCCAAGATAAATATGGATATACATATATCTGCTTGAGTGGCAGTTATGGTTTCTTTGGGATATATTCCCAGAAGTGGAATTTCTGGGCCATATGGTGTTTCTATTTGCAATTTTTTGAGAAAGTGCCACACAGCCTTCCATAGTGATTGCACCATTTTACACTCCCATCAACAGTGAATAAGGGTTCCAGTTTCTTCACAACCTCACCAGCATTTGTTCTTTGCTGTTATGTTAAATTTTGCTATTCTTACTGGGCTGAGATGATACCTCATAATTGTTTTGATTTGCATCTCTCTTAGAGCTGGAGATTTTGAACATTTCTTTATGTGGGTTTTTTTTTCTTCTGAATGTCTTTTTTGGTGGTCTGTTCATAAACAGTCCCCATTTTTCAATTGGATTGTTTACATTTATTTTGTTGTGGTATTCGAGTACTTTATACATTCTAGATATAAATCCCTTATCTGACATGCCAATACCAAACAAATTTCTCCAGTCTGTGCCTTCCCTTTTTGCCCTCTTGGCGAAGATTTTGGATGTGCAGAGGGATTTGATTCTTAGAAGGTCCCATTCATCTATTTCTTTCCTTTTCTGGTTGTAGATTTTTCAGGATGACTGGAAGACTGTTTCTGTTGTGGATTGGGACTTCTAGAGTTCTTCTAAGTTTTTGTCTAATGAAGTTTATAATCTTTGGTTTTAGTCCTAGGTCCATGATACACTTTGAGTTGGTTTTTGTGAATGGAGAGAGGTGTGGATCTTGCTTGAGTTTTCTGCAGATAGTTTTTCAATTTTGCCAACAGTATTTGTTTAAAAAGCTGTCATTTCTCCACTTAACTGATTAAAAACACTCAAAAAATGGGATTAAAGGGGAATTTCTTCAACATAGTAAAAAGTATATAATACGTAAACCTGAGAGCCAACATTGTTCTCAATGGAAGAGATTAAAGGCATTCATTTTACGAACAGGAATTAGGCAAGGAAGCCCACTATCACCTCTCTTATTCAATATTGTATTGGAAGACTTAGTGATAGAAATAATACAAGGGAAGGAAATAAGAGGTTTCCAAATTGGCAAAGAGAAGGTAAAATTATCTCTCTGTTCAGACGATATGATAGTATACTTAGAAAACCCTAAAGACTCAGCAAGAAAACTATTGGACATAGTTGACCAATTCAGCAAAGTGGCAGGATACAGGATCAACATTCAAAAATCAGTTGGATTTATCTACAGTGACAAAGAGAATACATGACTGGAGCTCAGAAAAACAATACCCTTTAAAATAGCTAGTCACAAAATATATACTTGGGGTAAATCTAACAAGAAGCACAAAGGATCTATTCAAAGAAAATTACAAACATTACTCGAAGAAACAAAAAGAAATCTGTAGAAATGGAAGAATATTTTTCGTTCATGGGTAGGAAAACTCAATATTGTGAAAATGACAATACTACCAAAAGCAATTTACACTTTCAATGTAATCCCAGTACAAATACTAATTCCATTCTTCAATCAGATGAAAAAGGCAATCTCCAGTTTTATTTGGAATGGAAACAGGCCCCGAATAAGCAAAGCACTTCTTAACAAACGAAACAAGGTAGGTGGCACTGCACTCCATGATTTCAAATCCCACTACCTGTCATGTGGTCAAGACATCATGGTACTGGTACAATAACAGACAAATAGATCAATGGAATAGAATTAAGAATTCAGAAATCAGCCCATCTACCTACGGTCAACTATTTTTTTATAAGGAGACAGATGCATTCTTAAACACTAATTCAGGGGGAAAAAAACAATGAGGATTAAACTAAGTTATCTGTGGAATATGACGTTTGATGAGCACAACTGAAAATCTACATTCACTTTACACTGTATGCACAGAATTGTCATACATTATTCCAACAGTCATTGCAGTACTCCATAGATAAATGCTTTAGGATAACCAGAGTTATGCAAGTTGATGTGGCGAGTTGTTGTTAAGTTAATAAAAATAAAATTCACATTTTCTAAAACTTTTTTCCTGGGAACAAACATAAAAGGATTTGAAACTGGAAATCTTAGAAAGGGTGAGGAATAAAGAGGAAACTCAGATTTCTAAATTACTATATAGAGGACTATGTCCTGAAAACCTTCAAAAGGAGTAAAGTGAGATATTATTGAGACTCACAATTGAGCATTTTACCTGACACACAAATTCATGAAGCTATCCATATGTTTATTCACTGACTAGTGTAAGGAGAGTAAGTGGGTATGGGTTGGAGACAGTAAAGATAGCACTGTATAGAGAAGGTTTCAGCGCAGTTTTACATATGGTCACTACGAGTCACAAGCAACTCAATGGTACATTACAACAACAACTGTCCTTATGCTTATGTGTAGAGTTATTACTAAATAGCAAAACAAGCTCTATGGATAGATCTCTGCATGATTTAATCCTGGACATCCCCATTCCTTTCATCAATGTGATTTATTAAGACTGTCACATGGCAGAACACAGGCAGAACAAAGAAGGAGAGAGAATGATAAGAACTCTCAGATTATATGATTAGAACTTTTAAAAGCCAAACTGCTATAGATATGCAGTTGCTGTGGGGGAAATTCTGGATCTCTTTGGCAAGTATATGAAGATTGAATTAAAACAACCTGATTTCATCATTAAAGCTTCTAAAGCAAAAGTCATATAAAAATCTATCATGTATTTATTAGACAAATAAAATTCAAGATACTAAAGAGCTGAACAGAAGATTTCAAAAGGCAACATGGGATGACAAAGGAAAATATTACAATGAACTGTCCAAGGAGTTGGAGTCAGAAAATCAAAAGGGCTGAACTCGCTCAGCATTTCTTAAGCTCAAGGAACTGAAGGACAAATTCAAACCTAGAGTTGCTATAATCAAGGATGCTTTAGTCAGAATATCAAATGATCCAGGGAGTATTAAGTAAAGATGGAAAGAACATACTGTATCATTGTATCAAAAGGAATTGGCAGACACAGAAGAATTTAATAAAACAACATATGATCAAGAGCCTATGGTGATGAAGGAAGAAGTTCAAGCTGCTTTAAAGGAAATAGCAAAAAATAAGGACCCAGGAATAGATGGTATACCAATTGGCACATTTCAGCTAACAGATGCTGTCCTGGACGTGCTCACCAAGTTGTGCCAAGAAATCTGGAGAACAACGACTTGGCCAACTGACTGGAAGAGATTTATATTTGTTCCCATTCCAAAGAAGGGTGACCAAATAGAGTGTGGAAATTATAGAACAATATCATTGATTTCACATGCAAGCAAGATTCTACTGAAGATTATCCAAAAAAGACTGGAACAGAACATCAGCAGAGAAATGCCAGAAGTCCAGGCTGGGTTTGGAAGGGATCGTGATACTAGGGATATTGTACCTAATGGTAGATGGATCTTGGTTGAAAGCAGGGAGTACCAGACGAAGGTCTAGCTGTGCTTCATTGATTATGCAAAGGTGTTTGACTGTGTGAACCATAAAACACTGTGGCTGACTCTGAGAAGAATGGGAATCCCAGAACATTTAATAGTGCTAATGCGAAACCTATAATTGGACCAAGAGGCAGTCGTCAGAACAGAGCAGGGCAACACTGCATGATTCAAAATTGGGAAGGGTGTGTGCCAGGGATGCGTCCTGTCTCCATACGTTTTCAACCTATATGCAGAACAGATTATCCGGGAGGCTGGGCTCTATGAGGAGAAATGTAGCATCAGGATTAGTGGAAAATCTATCAACAATCTGAGTTATGCAGATGACACAACCCTGCTTGCTGAAACTGAGGACCTGAATTGCCTGTTGCAGAGGGTCAAGGACTGCAGCCTTCAATATGAATTGAGGCTCAATGTCAAGAAGACTAAAGATTCTCACCACTGGACCAATTGGCAGCATCAGGATGGATGGTGAAGAGATTGAGATTGTTCACAGCTTTAGTTTGCTTGGCTCCACAGTCAACACTCTTGACTCCAGCAGCCAAGAAATTAAAAGACATTGCTATGGGAAAGTCTGCTGTAAGGGACCTCTCTAAAGTACTGAAGAACAATGGTGCCTCCCTGGAGACTAAGATGTGTCTGATACAGGCCATGGCCTTTGCAATCACTTGTTATGCATCAGAGAGTTGGACAATGACTAGGGAGGATAGAAGGAGAATTGATGCCTTTGAGTTTTAGTGTTAGAGAAGAGTAGTGAGGGTATCATTGACTGCTAAGAAAACAAACAGATTCGTCCTAGAGAGGGTTAAACCAGACTGCTCCTTGGAGGCAAGGATTCTGAGGCTTTATCTGACGTATTTTGGTCATGTTGTAAGGAGAGACCAGTCCTTAGAGAAGGACATCATTCTTGGGAGGGTGGAGGGCAGGCACAGGAGGGGAAGGCCCTCTATGAGGTGGATTGATTCAGTGACGTGGGTAATCAGGATGGGTGTGTCAGAGACAGTGCAATTGGCAGAGCAGAGTTTAGGGCTCTTGTACATGGGGTCACTATGAGTTACAAATGACTCGATGGCACATAACAACAAAATGTATTTATGATTTTTCAAAATAGGAGAACAAATTTCTTCCTTTTAAGGTCAGTAAGTTTATGTTTAGCTGCATGTGGTCTAAGTAATAGTTTCATACTCACTTATGGGTAAAATTAGCTTTATTATGGAATAAATACCTTTATATGAAATGGATCTATATATGAAGAATCTATGGGGAGCTCTTGTGGTCTAGTGGCAAGAAGCTGCCCTGCACGGTTTGAGGCCACCAGCTGTTGCCTCTGAAAACCTGACAAAGGGTCAGCTATGGATTGGTTCTGACTCCATGGTACATAACAACAACAACAACAACAACAACATATACAAAAAAGTCAAGAACATGTAAATTTCTGATGGATAGATGTTAAAAAAATCCAAATTGCTGATTGATAGAAATTAAAAATAATTTAAGATGTCAGGCAACTCAAAGTCAGAAATAAAACTGCATTTGGTCTAATAGTCTAATAGTAAGAAAATACACTGTGATCCCAAAGACACATGCTTCAAATCCACCACTTGTTCCTTGGGAGAAGGATGGGCAGTCCTTTGATATGGTTGGTTCCTACCTGACAGCACACAACAACACCAACAGCAATTTTATATAAAGTAGCCCTCATTCTGCAATGACTGAAACAACTTGACATATAAGAATATGTCCAAATAAAATAGAGTATCATTGTGGAAACAATCTATTTCTGTTTGATTTAAAGTACTATATTATTAAAAAATAATGGCTTCAAAAATCAAATAAGTAGGTACAAACATCTTACGAAGACTTCCTCTGGATTGTGAAAACCAGGCAGTATAAATATTGATTTCTACACTACACAGAAGATGTTTCTTTACTGAGTTACTAACTCTAATGCCAAAATTTATATTGTCTTTTTCTGTTTGTACTTAAAGTTGGCAAACACTTTGTATAATGTGTGACTCATTAAATAACTCCACGTAACTAGATTATTTTGCTATCACATTTTTTCACTTATAAGAATAAAAAAATGTTAAAAGGACTAAAGCAATTTTACTAAGCACATTGATTGAAAGATTCTTTAATTTTAAACGTTTCTAACTGCATTGTTGTTGTTATATGCCATCAAATTGCTTGTGGCTCATAGCGACCCTATGTACTCGCTCTAAACCCTGCTCTATCCCTTGTCAATCTTATTGTCACCGACAAGCTTATCCCCATTACCCCAGTAATGGAATCAATCCATCTCAGCGAGGCTCTTCCTCTCCTGTGCTGTCCCTCCAACCTCCCAAGCATTACGTCCCTCTCCAAGGATTGATCTCACCTTGCAGATGGAGCTTCAGAATCCTTGCCTCCAAGGAGCAGACTGGCTTCACCCTCTCTGGGCTAAACTTGTTTGTTTTCCTAGCAGTCCATGGTATATTCAGTACTCTTCTCCAGCACCACAGCTCAAAGGCATCAACTCTCCAACTATCATTCTTAGTCATTGTTCAGCTCTCTGATGCATAGCAAGTAATGGCAAAACCCATGGCCAGTATCAAGCACACCTTAGGCTCCAGAGTGATATGATTGCTCAGCAGTACCTTGGAGAGGTCACTGACAACAGATTTCCCCAAAGCAATTAATCTTTTAATATGCTGGCTTTAAATATCTTGGTACCAAAAAAGTTGTTTGAAGAGCCAAGCAAACTAAAGCTGTCAACAACCACAGTCTCTTCATTATCCATCATAATGGTGCCAATCAGCCCAGTGGTAAGAATCTTTGTTTTCCTGATGTTGATATTCAATCCATATTGAAGGCTATAGTCCTTGACCCTCAGCAGCAAGGGCTTCAGGAGCTCTTCAGTTTCAGAAAGCAGGGTTGTGTCATTTTCATAACTCAGAATGTTGATGAGTCTACCTCCAATCCTGATGCCACACTACTCATCATAGAGCCCAACCTCCCAGATAATTTGTTTGACATTTAGATTGAAAAGATATGGAGATAGGACACATCCTTGATTCACATCCTTCCCAATTTTGAACCA
>NW_006399892.1:3493918-3494602 GCF_000299155.1 Elephantulus edwardii | reverse complement strand
ATAGATCTCTTCCAGTCAGTAGGCCGGCCAGGTGGTTGTCCTCCAAATTTCTTGGCACAACTTGGTGAGCACATTCAGGGCAGCATCTGCTTGTTTGAAATATGTCAATCAGTAGGCCGTCAGTTTGTGGGGCCTTGTTTTTTTTGCCAATTCTTTCAGAGCAGTTTGAACTTCCTCTTTCATCACCACAGGCTCTTCTCATACGTTGTGTTATGAAATTTTTCTGTGTCCACCAATTCATTTTGGTACAATGACTCTGTATACTCTATCCATCTTCTTTTAATGCTTCGTCGATCACTTAATGTTTTGTCCAAATCATCCTTAAGTATTACAACTCGAAGTTTGAACTGGTTTTTCAGTTCCTTCAGGTTAAGAAATACTGTGCGATTTCGGACCTTTTAATTTTCTGACTCTATCTTTTTGCACATTTCATTGTAAAATCATATTGAAATATCTGCTTGTGGATACTAGGTTATTTAGAAGTAATATGAAATAAAATATGTAGGTGACAAACAATAAATTTTGAATATAAATTACTTTTTTCTAATAGAAGCAATATTTAATTGTTGATTTCTTTTAAAAATTTTCAAAATTAAGTATATTTGTTATGACAGGAGTCCAGAATAAAGGCTGCATAGTAAAGTGGATCTGGGGGGAGGCATTGTACAACAATGAAAGACTTTT
>NW_006399892.1:3474905-3491958 GCF_000299155.1 Elephantulus edwardii | reverse complement strand
AGAATACAGCTTTGTGGATAGCCTATTGGAAGAGATCTATATTTGAGCCTAATCTAATGAAAGATGATTCAATAAAGAATAGAATCTAGTTAAGTTCTCAGTCTTTTTCTTGTGGAGGCCCAGGAGTATTCTGTAAAATTTTGTTTAGACTGATAACCCAATTACAAAATCGGCAAAAGACATGGAGAGAATTTTCATGGAGGAAGATATTCAAATGCCAAACAGACACAAGAAGAAATGCTCCAAATCACTGGCAATAAGAGAGATGCAAATCAAAACCCCCATGAAGTACCATCTCACTCAAGTAACAGTAGCAAAGTTTAACAGGGCAGCAAGTAATATGCTGGAGAGTATGTGGCAAGAAAGGAACTTTTATACATTGTTGGTGGGATTGTAAAATGGTACAACCATTCTGGAAGGCAGTTTGGCGCTTCCTCAAAAAGCTGAACACAGAAATTCCATAAGACCCAGCTATTCCACTACTTGGAATATACCCTGAGTATATGAGAACTGAGGCACAAACTGATATTTGTACACTAATCTTCATAACAGCATTATTCACCATCGCAAGAACATGAAAACAGTCCAAATATCCAACCTCAAATGATTATTAGACTGAGAAATTATGGTATATTCACACAGTAGAATGCTATGCAGCACGCTGGAGCAATAACTTTGTAAATTATTACCTAACTTGGGAGGGGCTGGAGAGCATTATGCAGAGTGAACAAACTCAATCACTTAAGGATAAATATTGTATAAGGCCATTATTGTATAATCAGTGTAAGGATCCAGGAGGGGTGCGAGAGACTGGAAGCAGAGGGATGTGGATGTGCAGGGGAAGGGTGGACTAATTGTTGGGTTGTACTATTTGATGGGGAGTGTGAGGGAAATTGGAAGAATTTGTTTGCATTTATATTCGAGCTTTATAAATAAAATAGTGGGCAAAAATAGAATCTATAGAACTTTCAAAGTAATTTCACATGAAAATAAGTTTTTGCTAAAAATTTGGGGGAAAAAATTGAAGTATATGGAAATAGAACTACTAGAAAATCAAGCTCAAGGGAGCTCTGGTGGCCTATTGGCAAGAAGTTGCACTACAATCCTAGAGGTATGAGGTTCGAATCCACCAGATGCTGTGCTGGAGAAGGAGGGGCAATCTCCTCCTGTACCAGTCAGATTTAATTTGACAGCACACACACACACAAATAATAAAAGAGTCTTTTAAAAATAAAAAGAAAATCAAGTTCAAATCAGTTGTCCTTAAATGCTGATAAGTCAATGTCAGTTCATTGCTACCCTTTGTAGAATACATTGACATTTTATTCCAGCCGGCATCAACCTCACTATCTCGGTGTTGTTGTGTGTTGTGTCAGAATTCACAGATAACTGATCTCCCTTTGGGGTTTCAGAGGCAGTTTATCACGTGGGAAGAGATTGTCCATCCTTTGCCTGTGTAACATCTAGTAGATTTGAACCACTTGCTTTTGGTATTGTAGTGTAGCTTCTTATCATTAAACCACCATAGCTCCTATGCTTAAATCAATTGCTGTTTTTATTATGATATCAACTCTTGGTACCAAGAGCCAGGAAATTAAAAGATAAATTTTATTGGGAAAATATGCTGTCAGGGACCTCTTTAGAATACTGAAGAGCAATGATGTCAGTCTGGAGACTAAGGTGGGCCTGATCGAAGCCATAGTCTTTGAAATTACTTGCCATGAGTCAGAAAGCTGGACAATGTAAAGGGATGGTAGAAGGAAAATTGATGCCATTGAATTGTGGTGCTGGAGAAGAGTATTGAATTTACCATGGACTGCTAAGAGAATAAAGAAGTACATCCTTGGAGGGAGTAAATCAAGGTGCTCCTTGGAGGCAATGATTCCGAAGCTTCGTCTGACATACCTTGAGCATGTTGCAGGGAGGGACCAGTGCTTGGAGAGGGACATCATGCTTGGGAGGGTGGAGGGACAGTGCAAGAGAGGAAGACCTTGATGAGATGTATTGATTCAGTCACTGAGATAATGTGACAATAAGATTGTCAAAGGATAGAACAAGGTTTAGAGCTGTTGTTCATATGGTTGCTATGAGTCATAAGTGACTCAACCACATATAACAACACTCTGACACACCTATTCCCATTACCCTAGTAAATGTGTCAATCTACCTCTTTCAAAGTCTTTCTCTCCTCAGCTGTCTTTCCACCCTTCGAAGCATGATGTTCTTTTTTAAGACTGATCCTTTTTTGCTACAAATGATATGAGACGGAGCATCAAAATCCTTGACTCCAAGGAAAAACCTAGTTTCATCCTCTCCAAGATAGACAGACCTGTTGGTTCTCTTGGGAGTCCATGGTATATTCAATACTCTTCTCCAGCACACCACAGTTCTAAGTCATTAATTCTTCTTTTTTCATCCTTATTCATTGACCATTTCTCAGATGCATAGCAAGTGATTGGAAAGACCATTACCTGAGTCAGACTCACCTTATTCCTCACACTGACATCATTACTCCTCAATAATTTGGAGAGTTCCCTAAGTGCAGATTTTCCCAGTGCCATGTGTCTTCTTATTTACTGACTGCTGATGCCAAATGTGTTAATTGTGGACCCAAGTAAGATGAAATTGTTGACAGTATCAATCTCTTCTCCCTCCATCATGATGTAACATGATGTTGCCTATTTCAGTGGTAAGAATCTTTGTTTTCTTGACATTGAGATGCAATCCATACTAAAAGCTGCATTCCTTGATCCTCTGCAACAAGTGTTGCAAATCAATCCTCCTCACTTTCAGCAAGCAAGGTTTTTCCGTCTGCATAACACAGGCTATTGATGAGTCTTCCTCCAATCCTATAGGAACTTTTTAAAAACTTTCCATTTTTTTTTCTGGTTTACTTACAAATTCGGTATACATTGCTTTTCACACTACATCATTCCCATTTTCTTTACCCATCCCTGCCTCCACCTATCTAATTGTGCAGCCTCATGATCTTATCCCCCACCCATCCTCACCCCTACGCTCACCCCCTTAGATTCACATACACATTTTACTAGTTATCTATTTCTACAAGAGGGATTTTTAATTGATAGTTTAGTGTAAACTGTTTGCTCCTTTTTTATTTAATTAACAATCAAAGGTGAGCTGATTGGTCTTTTTGATTTAGTTTCCGACTGTGGACTGGAAACCTCTTGTTTAAACCAATCAGGACTTGGTGAACAGGCTTTTGAATTTAACAGTCAGTTCAGTCCTGCCTAAGAGTCTCCAGTTTGGAGCCTTCTGTGTGAAGTAATTAGACTTTATATAAGAGAACATAATTTTTTGGTGCCATGAACATTTGAAATTCTTTGGCAATAATAAATTTAAATATTTTGAAAGACTGATCCTCATTAATTTTTTATCTTCAAAAATGTATCATTGTGTATTAAATTTGATTGATAAAGATGTGTAGAACATATTTTATGTATCTTGGAGGCATACAAAACACTATAAAAACAATCTTAAGAAGATAAAGGAAATATGACAATCTGTGTTGAAAAAAACACCAACACATTAAAGAGAAAAACTACTCTTATTTAATATATCCATTTCTAAAAGAAAGAAATTTATTTCTAAGAGGTTTCAGATATTGTGAAATACATGAAAAGGGTTTTAAAAAATTTTTATTACTAATTTCAATGAAAATTTACAGAAAATTTGGATTTCTAGTCATACATTGTTGCATTTTTCTTCCCTCTTCCCCCACCCCATACACTCCCCTTTTTGAAAAGTGAAAGAAAAATTCTTTCGTTGTTTTACGATCCCTCCCTCCAGGTCCACTCCGCTATGCAGCCTTCGCTCTGGACTCCCGTCATGACAAAAATACTTAATCATATATCCCTTTTAAACCATTTTCTCCCTTATCTGTTTCAATTCAGTATACATTATTTATCCCATCTTTCTCAGTCTCCCTCCAACCCCGATCAGTCTCATTTCAGAAAGTGGCCCTATGCAGTATTTGTCCTTTTGTGACTGAGATATTTAATTCAGCATAATGTCCTCCAGGGTCACTCATTTTTAATAATATTGCATTGAGTTCCGTGTTTTTCAACACAGCATAGCATTTCATTGTGTGAATATACCACAGCTTCTCTATCCATTCTTTTGTTGATGGGCACTTAGATTGTTTCCAACTTCTCGCTACTGTGAAGAAAGCTGCGAAACATGGGTGTGCATACATCTGCATGGATGTAGGTTATGACATTTTTGGGATATATTCCCAGTAGTGGAATTGCTGGGTCAAATAGTATCTCTATTTGCAACTTTTTGAGAAAGCGCCATACCGTCTTCCACAGTGGTTGCACCATTTTACACTCCCACCAACAGTGATAAGAGTTCCAGTGTCTCCACAACCTCGCCAGCATTTGTTGCTTGATGTTCTGTTAAATTTTACTATTCTTACTGGGGTGAGATGATATCTCATAGTTGTTTTGGAAAAGGGTTTTTATGTGTGTGTAAAATTTAATTATGATAGCAATATTTTGCTTTCCCCCCTTAGTCATTCTTTCATAAAGAGCATATTGTCAACAATACATTTCCATTTTTATTGTTATTGTTATTTTAACCAATTTTATAAACATTTGTTGATTTGTAGTACTTATTAAGCCAATTACTGGAAAATATATTTCCTTCATATGAAGGAAACACATTGACAATGAGTCAATTCTGACTTGTGATTAAGCCAATTAGTATCTTAGCACAATTATACTCCAAAGGTTTTTAATAATTTTGTTATTGTAGAGAAAGATTGCAAAACTGTTGTTTCAGGAGCCTGAGGAAAGCCTCTAACTACAAATCTTTCTGTTATTCCTTGAGTGCCTAATTGTTTTTCCTGTCTAGGTCTTCTTTTAATCAATCTAGTCAAATTAATTTACTACGATATTCAGTAGGTCTTCAAGAGAAAAAAACAAAACAAAACAAAAAAAGAAACCCAAAAACATTTCAGTCTATATTCTAAATCTACACACAATAAAAACACCACCAATAACAACACAATAAACAACCTCAAGCCATAAAACAACGATGAGTTAATAATAAAAGAAATCAAAATAATCCTCAAAGACCTTTTCAGGAATTGAGATTGAAAACAACACCAAAAAACCCTTGATAATAACAATTTTTATTTCAACCTATTTTTATTGTTCTGTTACATCCCTCAAATAGTCTTCAATTCAAAGTATGCAAATTCATGTACAACCGAAAGAAATAAGAAAACCACCTATTCCATTCCATAGTTTTACTGTGTTTGATTGATTTCAGTGCTGTATCCACTTTGTCTATCCTTATTTTTCATTCTCTGCTTTAGAAAGTATGATATTTTTCTCCACTAATTCGTTCTTCCTGATGACATGTGTAACTTAGCAAGAGAAAATTTCATAATCTTTGTTTCTCAGGAGTAGCCTACTGTATATTTCCTTCAAGGCTGATGCTTATTCTTCTATTAATGATATTCAACATTCTTGACCAAAACTACAGTTTAAATATTTCAATTATTTTTTCTTACATTAAGAAACTTTTCATTCCATATGTGGCAATTGAAAAGAGTAAGATATAATTGATAGACACCTCATTCCTAAAAGTGACAATTTTTTAGGTTAACACTTTAAAAAGTTGATTGTGTATGTATTTACAACAAATTTTCCCAATGGAAAACATGATTCTATATCTTCACAGTTGTTTCTTAGGTGCTGGTTGCTAATAATAGAATAAAATCTTAAACACCATCAATATTTTTTTATGTTAGTTATGTTTTCTTTGCTGTTTCTGTTGTATTAAGGGTTTTTGTCTTTCTTTGTTAATCTGTTTATTATAATCCATACTGAAGGCTGTAGTCTTTGAGTGACATCAGTAAGTCCTTCAAATAGTCTCGTCTTTCCATTTGCCAAGTGAGTGTGTGTTGTATATGCATCTCAGACAATTATGAGTCTTCATTTTTCCCAATTCCATACACTTCTTCATTCAACTCAGCTTTTATGATTATTTGTTCAGTTTGTAGATCGACTAAGTAAAATGAAAGACTGAAATCTAGCTGCATGTTTTTATCAATTTCCAATGAAGTGTCACTCTTTTCTGTTCAAATGATTGTCTCTTGATCTTTGTACAGATTCTCCAAAAACATAATTAATTTTTCTAGAAATCTTAGACTTTGCTTTGCTTTTTACATTTGTTATGATCCAAATAGTTGACTATGTTTAGTCAGGAGTTGTTGGCATACCAATTGACATATTTCAACAAACAGACACTGGCCTGGATGTACACACTAAGTTGTGCCAAGAAATCTGGAGGACAGCCAGCTGGCCCACTGACTGGAAAAGATCTATATTTGTTCCCATTCCAAAGAAAGGGGACCCAGCAGAGTGTGGAAATTATCGAAAATATCATTAATATAACATGCAAGCAAGATTCTGCTGAAAACTATCCAAAAATCTTTGGAGCAATATGCCAACAGAGAACTGCCAGATGTGCAGGCTGGATTTAGAAGAGGTCGTGGTACTAGGGATATTATAGCTAATGTCAGATGGATCTTGGCAGAAAGCAAAGAATACCAGAAGAATGTCTATTTGTACTTCATTGATTATGTAAAATCTTTTGATTGTGTGGATCACAACAAGCTGTGGCTGACTCTGAGAATAATGGGAATCCCAGAACATTTGATTGTTCTAATGCGAAACTTATACTTGGACCAAGAAGCAGTCATCAGAACAGATCAAGGAGACACTACATGGTTCAAAATAAAGAAGGCGGTCCTCAGGGGTGGATTCTGTCTCCATACCTTTTCAATCTGTATGCAGAACATATCATCTGAGATGCTGGGCTGTATGAGGAGGAATGTGGCATCAGGATTGGTAGAAGAGTCATCAAAAACCTGTGTTGTGCAGATGACACAATCCTGCTTGCTGAAACTGAGGAGGACCTGAAGTGCTTACTACAGAAAGAAGGTCAAGGATTGTAGTCTCCTATATGGATTGAAGTTCAACATCAAGAAAGCAAAGATTCTCACCACTGGGCCAATTGGCAGCATCAGTATGGATGGAGAAGAGATTGAGATAGTTAACAGTTTTAGTTTACTTAGCTCCACAGTCAACACTCTTGGTAACAGCAGCCAGGAAATCGAGAGATGAATTGCATTTGGAAAGTCAGCTGTGAGGTACCTCTCAAGAGTACTGAAGAGCAATGATGTCAGGCTGGAGACTAAGGTGCCCCTGATCTGGGCTAGTCTTCACAATTATGTGCTTTGCTTCAGAGAATTGTACAGTGTAGGATTGATAGAAAGAGAATTGATGCCTTTGAGCTGTGGTGCTGGAGAAGAGTGTTGAATATATCATGAACTGCTAGGAGAACAAACAGGTTTGTCCTGGAGAAGGTGAAGCTGTAAGGCTCCTTGTAGTCAAGGATTCTGAAACTTCATCTGATGTACTTTGGGTATGTTACAAGGAGGGACTGGTTCTTGGAGAAGGACATCATGTTTGGCAGAGTGGAGTGTTGGTGAAGGAGTGGAAGACCTTCAATGAGATGGATCAATTCTGTGACTTGGATGGTAGGGACTGAGTGAGTTTGAGATGGTGAGGTTGGCAGGGAATAGAACGGCATTTAGAGCTCTTGTACATAGGGTCACAATGAGTCTCAATTGGCTCGATGGCACATAACAACAACAACAACAATCAATCAATCAATAAATGCAAGTATATGTGTTCCGCATAACCTATGTTTTCAACTATGATCCTTCTAACACCAAACACTAAGCAACCAGTGCTCCTTAGTAATCTTATGATTTTACATTTCTACTTTGTGGCCATGAAAGAAGGACAGCTCAAGAAGAGAAACTAAGTCATTATAATGGAATGTGCAAGGACCTAGAACTGTTGAATAAAATAGGAAGAATTCTCTAGGCATTTCTCAAGATAAAAACTGAAAAACATTCAAGTCTCTTGTTGCAATATTGATCGATGCTACGGGCAAAATTTTAAACGATTCTGGAAGCATCAAAAATGATGGAGAGAATATGAAGAGTTATGGTAATAAAAAGAACTGGTCAACACCAAAATATTTCAGAAAATGCCATATGATCAAGAGAAAGAAGTGCAAGTTGCACTGAAGACATTGACAATAAGGAGGCCCCAGTAATGGGATAACGACATGTTTCAAGTGACAGATGCAGTCCTTGACATGCTCTCACCATCTATGACAGAAAGTTTGGAAGATAGCTATATATCTGGCTTTATGACTGGAAGAGATACGTATTTCTTTCCATTGGCAAGAAAAGTAATCCAACTGAATGTGGAAATTATAGAACCATGCATAGAGAACTATTATGAGAAGTTAAAGATGGATTAATAAGAGGCCATGGCACCAGGGATATAATTGCTGATGTCAGATAGATCTTGGCAAAGGGTCCAGTAGAATGTAGATTTGTGATTTATTGACTATGAAGAGTTATTTGACTGTGTGGATAATAACAAATAATAGCTAACATTCAGAAGATTAATAACACTTAATTGTGCTTAAGTAAAACCTATACCTAGATGAAGGGGCTATGTGTGAACAGAGCAGAGGCTATGACTGGTTTAAAATTAGGGAAAGTGTAAATCATGGTTATTATCTTTCTCCATAAATATTCAATCTATATGCTTAGCAAATTATCTGAGATGAAGAATAATGTGGAATCAGGATTGGAGGAAGACTCACAAATAATCTTCATAATGCAGATGACAAGACATTCCTTGCTCAACTGAAGAGAATTTGTAGCGTTATCTACAAAGGATCAAAGAATACAATCTTTAATATAGATGACATCTCAATGTCAAGGAAACAAACATTCTCACCACTGTATCTGTAGGAAACAACATGATAGATGAGAGAAGATTGAAATTGTCAATTACTTCTTCTAGCTTGGATGTACAATCAATACACATGATACCAGCAGTCAGAAAAAAGCAGTGATACTTGTTTGAGGACTAAGTTGTACCTGAATCAGGCGAGATCTTCTTAATCACTTGCTATGTTGCCCAAAGCTGGACAATGAATAAGATGATAAAAGAAGACTTGATGCCTTTGAACTGTGTTTTGGAAAGAGTACTGAATAGCTCATGGACTGCCAAAAAGGCAAGCAGATATGTCTTTGGAGAAGGTGCAGGCAGAGTGCTTCTTGGGGGCAAATATGATAAAGCTTCATTTCATATACTTTGGGCATGTTGCTAGCAGACACTATTTATTTGACAGGGACGTCTAACTTGAGAAAGTGAAGGAACAGTGAAAGAAAGGAAGACCCTCATCCAGGTGGATTGACACGGTAGCTGCACGGTAGGTTCAAGTGTATCAAAGATTGTGAAGGCACAGGATAGAATAAAGTTCAGATATGTTGCTCACAGGGTGGATATGAGTCATATTAAACTAGAAAGCACCTAACAACAGCAGTAACTCTGTGGTAGTGATAATACTTAGAGGTTGTGGCGTATGTTGTTTTCCATTTTTTCATATGTGTGGGATTGTTAGACAACGAATACAAAGACTGGAGAAGAAATTAAGTGTTTGAATTGTGGTATTGACAAAAATTACTGACTGTAGGGTGACCTGCCCCAATAACAAACAAATCTGTCTTACCTGAACAACAATTAAACTGCTCCTGAAGGCAAAGATTGTGAGCCTTAGTCTCCTAAACTTTGGGCATGTTGTCAGGAAGCTCAAGACCTTAGAAAAAGTTACCATGCTTGAAAAATAAGATCCGTGAAATCCAGGAAGCCCTCAAGATATACACACAGGAACGACAACATAGATTTAAGTACTGGATAGATTGTGAGGATGGCACCTGTTAAAAACGAGACTCCACTTCCAAATTGTTGTTCATAGGTTCACTATCAATCAGAGACACCTCGAGGGCAATCAACAACAATAGTACCTGGGAATCAAGCTGTTTCTAATCAACTTCCCATGTTCTGAAACTACTGAATCTATATGAACATGCCAGAAGCAATTCTATGGATAAATGAATGGTATCTATTTTTTGGTAAGTAGAATTCAAGCTTTCATTCCATGACCAACTGTAAGATAGCAATTAAATTATATCAACTTGCATTCCTTCATCTACTAAACAGTCCTAAACAATGGTCTTTGTGGTGTAGCATGTTCTGGAAATGAAATAGGGTGTTAAAAATTATTTTCTGGCACATAGAAATGCTAAATCTATGTTATATT
Source organism: Elephantulus edwardii (assembly GCF_000299155.1). Taxonomy (NCBI): domain Eukaryota; kingdom Metazoa; phylum Chordata; class Mammalia; order Macroscelidea; family Macroscelididae; genus Elephantulus; species Elephantulus edwardii. The sequence goes on along the minus strand of NW_006399892.1, from coordinate 3,481,731 downwards.
TTAGTATCTTTGTGTGCTTTTTTCATCTATCTTATTCATTGATTCTGAAATACATTTTAAGTCTTGAATATTTTAGAAAATTTTGTATTTGGATTAGTTCAGCTTCTTATTCCTAGGCCACCAGAGCTTCCTTCTGAAACAGTTGATTTGAGACCTGGCTATTGCATTTTAAAAGGTCTGGCTCCCATTCACCTGCCCCTAATAATATTTATAATAAGTTAGTCATTGGTCACATAAACATTTTCATAGGCTCTTCTCCATCATTTATATTGCCAGGGCCATTTTTTTTTACTACCATTGCTTCTTATTCGTTTCCAATTTTTTACTTCTAATAACTAAGTATTATCAAAATAACTTGACTGAGTAGTTAATGAATTTAAAACTTCAGGAGTTTTACATATCCCTCAATTTTTTAATTGTTGTTGCATAAATTTGAATAATAGTATTAGCAGGTCTGTTTGTAAACTTATATTTTCCTATTACACACAAAGAGTCGATATATATATATATGTATTTTCATAATTAGTGGGACACTATTATACTTCAGTTTTTCATTTTGGACATAGTAAACTCTATGATTGCTTGACCAAAAATATTGGTTCACCTCAGAACAACTGCCAATTTTCCTATATTTATACTACATACACCCAATGATCAAATTACTAATGGATGTTAAAGCTTTATCTCCTAACTTTGACTCTCAGCACATCAGCATACAAAGGCCCTTCGTTTACTCTTTTCCCAGTTGATCAATGTAGTCTGTCTTTTGAGTAGTCAATCCTTCATATTTATTTAGAGTACCTTGCAATGTAACAGCCATTCAATAGAGTAATGGCCCAACACACCTACAAAGTCCAAGAAAGATATTTCCAAAGGGATAGAAAATTTGGTTCTTTGGATATTTATATGAACATTCTAAAATAGTGCTGTTTCTTGAGACATGCTTTGGCCATTCTGAACACAAAGCAATGGCAGAACTCCAAAGTAGAGAGATACTGTGGAAAATGTGTTCACAGAGAAAGCTTATTAAAAAGATTCAAAAACTTTGACAGGGATGCTTCTCTCTCCTGCTGCTTCTAACCAATCAGGAGTGACTGCTGAAAATGTCTCCTTATGGAGAAGAACAAACTCTTGGCTCATTACTGAGGCGTGGAAACAGTGTCATGTAGGTCTCAGTGAAAAAAAAATCCATTAAGAATAAGTCAGAAGACAGTTACACATAGTCATGCTGTGTAGTTATGGCCCTATTATTATTAAAAACATTCCCAAAATAACTGCATCTTAAAAGTCACCAAGAAATAAATAAATGTGAATGTTTTTTCATGTTAAAAATGAATTCTTTGTAATCTCTAATGTGTATTGCTGTCATCTGTGGAGTTTATAAAAAAAGATGTTTAATGTCTACTTGTCAACTATAATGTTCTTTCTGCCCTTTAACATTTTTCTGAGAACATGCTTCCTTTCATTTATTGTTTTTTTAATTAATTGTGTGTGTCTCTGTGTGTGTGTGTGTGTGTGTGTGTGAGAGAGAGAGAGAGAGAGAGAGAGAGAGAGAGAGAGAGAGATATTCTAAACAGATGAGAAAAAAGGCAACATAAATCATGTATTTATTTGAAGTGTTCTCTTACCCACTAGGGGAAAGTGTAATATTTTCAGAGCCAATATCTGGTAGCATACAATTAAAATCCAGAGTTGGAAAAATCTCTCCAAAACATTCAGTACCTAGTGGAAGTTATGACTCTGGTTGAGTGCCTTGCCTTGCTGGCCACGACAGTTATAGAACGACATTTAATTTATTTATATATAAAGTTGTTTGTTTATTTAATTTTCCTGTGAGGATCATTCTACATTTACAGAAAAGTTGTCAAAATCTAAGAGAACTCCTTATAATTATCACCCTGTTCTTCCCATATCCTATACTCTATGATGTATTTGTCAAAATTAAGAAACAGATTTGAGGACATTATTATAAGGTCACTATAAATTGATGTTTTCCTGATGGCAAACAAAAACAACATCAAAGATCTAACTGAACCTTAGAGTTTAATTAAATTTCATCAGTGTTTTATTATTTTGTTTCTATTATGAGATCCAATTTGGGGTACTGGAATATATTTAGTCATTATGTTTCTGAAATCTCCACTGGTCTGTGACAGTTTCTAAACCTTTTCTCATTTTTCAGAACTTTAGTGATCTTGAAGGTAAATTGGATAAATGTTCTTTAGGATTTCTAATAGTATTTTTTATTTTTTTATTTTGTTATCATCCTGACATTATGAAATTTTGGAAAGAATATGACAATATTGAAATGTCTTTCTTTTCTTACCATGTTGTTACTGTTGTTAGGTGCTGCTGAGTGGAGCACAACCCATAGCCACGCCGTGAACAACCATCTGAGATCTGAACCCCATCCTATCTTGTCACCCTCAAACACCCTGACACGTCAGAACCCACTGTTGCCGTCCCTGTGTTAATCCATCTGGTTGAGGGTCTTCCTTTCCTTTGCCAACCCTCCACCTTTCCAAGCGTAATCTCTTTCTCCAAGGAATAGCCTCTCCTAGCAACAAACATTTCCAAAGTTTATGAGCTAAAGTCTCTTTATCTTTGCCTCCAATGAGCACTCTGGTTGCACTTTGTATAAGACATGTGTCTGTTCTTTCAGCATAGACTCACTGATGTTAATTTTTACCATTTGTTCATGATAGAAATTTTCAGATTTCTCACCCTTAAACCAGTGTGGGGTTTTTTTTGGTCTTTTTCTATTTGATACACATAAAACTAATCATTAAGCTTATTCCATCTTTGAAAAAGAGAAGTACGAGGCAGTTACATGGTAACTAACTACAAAGTCCATTCTTTATCTTTTACCTCTCATTTATTTGATTATTCAGTTATTTATTTGCTATCAGTAATATTTATTTATCTTCATTTTTTTCAGTTTTATGTATTTTTTGCTGATTTTGTTCTTTCTTACTGTCAAATCACGTATTTAAGAACAACTCTTTGCATAACAGAATGAAATGCAGCCCAGCCTTGTGCCATCCTCACAATCTTTTCTATACTTGAGTCTGTTGTTACAGAAAGTTTCAACTCATCTCATGTAGAATCTTGTTTCTTTAAATCTTCACCTTTTCTAAATAAGATAGTTTTCTCCAAGACCCAGTGCATGCTGGTGGTATCTTGTCCTCAATACATGAGACATTTTTATCCCCTCATCCTTTCTTCTAAGGAGCATTCTGGTTCCACTTCGTCCAGGGAACTTGGCTGCTAACCCCAAAACTACATTTCTCTGTTCGTTAGAATTCAACAGTGCCTCCTAATTAGAAAGGTGTGATTTCCAAGTCTACTCCTGTGGGATTTAGAGTCATAGAAACCTAGAGAATAGTGATGTATGGGTTGGATTTAATTTGAAAAGAATGAGCAAGATGAGAGAGTGAATGAGTGAAAAGAAACAAAAAAAGTGATTGTTTAAAAAACTACCAATTAGTTTTGTGCAAGTTCAAATTGAAGTTGAGAAAATATGCCCACGAGGATAAAAATATGGTCTTAGGTCAATTTCACCTGAATTTAAAAATTATCTTAAGAAGAGGATTAATTTCTTACCTTGCAGAGGAGATACCATGATCACAAAGGTGGTGTTTCCAGGGAAAGGCACATCCATTGCAGTCTGCTATACTGATCCCTGTGATTTCCCCAAATGTGGGAAACTCGACTGCATAATTTGTAGTAGTGGAGGACTGTGTTCACACTTTGCCCTGTTTAATCAGGTTTGAAACATTGGACACCGATGTTTGAGATCAGATGAGTTGAGGGATGACATGAAGGTTATCATGTATGAAGAAGGCAAAAGGTCACTACAAAGACAGGAGAAAGAAAAAGCCAAAAGTAATGTTAACAGAGACTGAAAATTGCACAAGAGCATTGAGAAGAAAAAAAAAAAAGTAAGCGTCGTGTAAGTAAAAGAAGTCGTGAACAGAATATTTCAAAGGGCAGCTTGAGAAGGAAGACAAAGCAAGCTACTATAATAGAATGTGCAGAGACCTAAAATTGAAGAATAAAAAGAGAAATGCACAGAGTTCCTCAAGTTGAAAGGACTTACAAACAGATTCAAGTATCTAGTTTTCATAATTAAAGATGTTACAGGTAAAATGTTGAATGATCCATGAGGCATCAAAAGAAGATGGAGGAAATACATAGAATCACTGTACTCAAAAGAATCAGTCAACACTGAATCATTTCCAAAAGTAGCTGATGATCAAGAGTCATTGGTGATGAATGAAAATGCTCAAGATGCAGTGAAGGCATTAACAAAAAATAAAGCCCCAGAAATAGGTTGAATACCAATTAACACGTTTCAACTCACAGATATAGCCCTGGACGTGCTCACCAATCTGTGCCAGAAAATTTATGAGAGCTCCCTAATTAACTGAATGAAAGAGATCTACACTTGCTCACAGTCCCAGGAAAAGTAATCCAACAAAATGTGGAAATTATCAAACAATATAATTAATTTCATAAGCAAGTAAAATATTGCTAAGATCATTAAAAATGTGACAGAACAAAGAGAATTGTCAGGCGTTCAGCTTGTTTTAGAAGAAACTGAGTCACTAGGGACATCATTCCTAATTTCAGATGAATCCAAGCTGAAAGCAGAGAATATCTAAATAATGTCTCTTTGTGCTTTATTGACTACAAAAATAAAAGTATTTCATTGTGTGGCTCTTAAGAAATTATGGCTAACTTTGAGAAGAATGATAATTACATGACAATTTCGTTATTGGGAAACCTATACCTAGATCAAGAGACTGTTGTCTGCACAGAACCATGGAAGACTGTAAGGTTTAAAATTAAGAAAGGTGTAAACTTGGATTGTATATGTTCTCCATACCTATTTAATTTGTGTTCTGAGCAAATTATTAGAGAAGATGCACTCTATGAAGAAGAATGAGTGTAGCATCAAGATTGGAGGAAGACTCATCAATAACTTTTGTTATGTGAATTAAGCAACCTTGTTCTCTGAAAGTGAGGAAAACTTGAAGCACTCGCTGCAGAAGGTCAAGCAGTCTAGACTTCAATATGGATTGCATCTCAATGTGAAGGAAAAAATTCTCACCACTGGACCTATAGGCAATATCATGTTAGAAAAGAGATTAAAATTGTTAATGACTTCATCTTACTTGGATCCAAAATCAATATACTTGGTACAGGATATCAGGAGGCATATTGTACTGGGAAATTCTCCAGTCAAGGACTTCTATAAACTATTAAGGAGGAAGTAAGAGGGACATCCACTTCCTAAACAACATGCCTCTGGAAACTCTACGAACTTTAATAAATGTTGATCGTTGTAGAGCAGATTCAGGCCTTTTGTTCATAGGGTCACTATGAGTCGTACTCTACTCGAGGGCGATCAACAACAACAACAATGTCAGGTTGAAGACTAACATGTCTGATTCAGATCATGGTCTTTCTGATCACTTGCTTTACTGCTGAGAGCTGGACAATGAATAATGATGACAAGAGAAGAATCAATGCCTTTGTATTGTGGTATTTGAGAAGAGTACAGATATCCCATGGACTACCAAAAAAACTAACAAATATCACTTGGGGAAAGTGCAGCCAGAGTGCTGCTTGGAAGCAAAGATGATAAAGTTTCTTTTCACATACTTTATTTTGAAGTTTCTAACTATGTGTTAGAATATCTCTATTTAAACATTACATGGTTTAAAATTGAGAGGGGAGTGTGTCAGTACTGTATTCTCTCTCCATATCTATTCAATCTGTATGCTAAGTAAATTATTAAAAAGCTGGACATTATGAAAATGAATGTGGCATCAGGAATGGAAGCTGACTCACCAATAACCTGCATTATGCAGATGACACAACCTTGCTTGCTCAAAGTGAGGAGGACTTGAAGCACTTGTTGTAGAAGATCAAAGAATACAATCTTCAATATGGATTTCATTTAAATGTCAAGAAAATAAAGATTCTTACCACTGGACCAATAGGCAACATCATGATGGATGGAGAAAAGATTGAAATTGACAACAACTTCATCTTACATGGATCCATAATTAACACCCTTGGCACCAGCAATACCAAGAAAATTAGGAGATGTGGGAAAGTCTGAAGTTAGGGACCTCCCTAAATTACTGAGGAGTAAGGATGATAGTTTGGGGACTACAGTGTATCTAATTGAGACCATGGTCTCACTAATTACTTGTTAAGTATCTGAAATCTGGACAATGAATAAGGAGGACAGAGGAAGAATTAATACTTTTGAGCCGTGGTATTGGAGAAAATCCCTGAACATCCCATGGACAGCCAAGAGAATGAAAAAATATGTCTTGAGAAGGTACAGCCAGTCCTCTTTGAAGGCAAAGATGATGAGGCTTCACCTTATATCCTTTTGGCATCTTGTGGGACCTAATACTCACAGATAGAGGATTAACAAAGGAGAGAAAGATCCTTGACAAGGTAGATTGACACGGTGATGCCACATTGGGCCCTAGTGTGCTCTAGTGTGTCAGGAACTGTGAGGATAGTACAGGATAGGACAGAGTTCATATCTATTTTTCATAGGGTTTCTATGGGTCATACTCAACTTGATGGCACCTAACAACAATGAAAATTATCTGTAAGAAAAGTCAGTATTCCTTGCCAAATCTTGAAAAAAACAACAATGAATTATCTCAACTTGTCTATATCTGAAGCTTCTTTCCCAATAAATGACAGAAGACTCCTCTCTTGTTCATATGCACGTGTATGCCTTGGTGCATATTGGTTGTTCTATTTGATACTATCTTATCTGTATATTTTTATAATC
>NW_006399892.1:3457731-3474805 GCF_000299155.1 Elephantulus edwardii | reverse complement strand
ATATTTTAATAAAAGCTAACACTTTTAAAATGATTTCTGCAAATTTTTTCACTGTCAGTTGACCTTGCTAAGTGTTACTGATCATGCTCAAACTTACATTACTTAGAAAAAAATTTCCCACCTTTTTAAATTCTACACCAAATTTGCTTTTCTAGTATTATTCTTCCTTGAATCTCATCATAAAATTTACAGGGATAAAGAGTTTAGCTGCTAATCTAATTGTCTTTCACTTCCAATCATTTGTGCTTAAATTATTAGATCTGGATTTCCCTCATTTTTTTCTCTTTTCTTCCCCTTTTCTGGTCCCCATTGGCTGATATACTATATTGTCCATAGTTGGAGTTCTATAGCTATTTGCTGAACGAAAGAAAGAATGAATTGAGAAGAGAGAAGATTAGATACGGACTATGTACACTCAATGGAGCAGTTTGTGAGATTAGGAAAAATATCTCCGTGGACTCTTTATCTGGTACTTTCAGCTGCAAAGGAAAGACACATTGGGATAGTTCAAAGACTAAAGTGTAAATTATTCATGAAAACTTTATTAACTCTTTAAGGTGGTAAGAATGTCACCCAAGATGCAATCATGAGGCTCCAGAGCTGAAATTTGCTGCAAATTGCAGAAGATCTCAGGGAGACTTTTGAAAGCATGTATCAGACTGGTTTCATGGAGGAGAAAAAAAACACCCTGTGAATTTTTCTATATTTTAGATTCCAAACAGAAAGGATTATTATTTTTTTAACTGGCTCCTTTTACTTGCCTTATTATTTAATTTTAACTGACGACTTTTAATTTATCTTCTGAAACTCAAAACCACTATAAATTTATAGACTATATTATCAATATGAACTTGATTTTACTATTCCACTATCTTATTTTAACCCTAAAAATACAAGATACTTTTGTTTATCAGAATAAAAAGAGCAAATAATTTTTCCTTTATTTTGCAATTTTCTGACTCATAAACTGTTCAGTAAAGGGTATCAAACAATGACTTACAACCAACACATTTTTAATTTTTAAAAATTTGTAGTGGTTTGCATACATAATTTGTATGTATTATGACTTATTCATGTACACTGTGCTTCACAATTTTCTTCACCCAATACACTTTTAACACCTTGCCTCAAGCTCCACATCTTATTACATCCACAGTTCTTATAGTATTGCTTTATGATACTTATGGGATCTTAAACAAGCTACTGTAAAGTAGAATTCCTCTAAGAGCAGGCTGAAAATGAAATCTAATAAATGTTCTGATTTCATTTTACTCTGAGATTCCACAAACACTACTTGGAAGTAGTTGTAACCTTCACTCTGCTTAGCAATAATTAAACAATTATTTACTTAAGAGATATTTCAATAGGGTCAGAATTTAATGCCTTTACAAAACATTGCAAAAATTATTAGACAATATAACTAAAATTATGTTATTACACTTTATTTTGTAGACCAACACAGGAAAATTAGGCACACACGTTATTTTTTATAATCTTTCAGCTACTAATTGAAAAGAGTTGAACTTTTTTTTTATCATTCAGGAAAACAATTTCATAGTAAATTATCTATTCTTGCTTACAAGATTGCCCTTGCAATTTGGTGATGTAGTCATCTACATGTTACACTGTTAAACAAAAATTTAATAGTTCAAATAGGTCAATAGCAACTCCTCAGGGGGAAGATGGACAGTAATCTCCCTTAAAGCATGACAGCCTTAAAATAATATGGATAATTGCTATGAGTGAACCTTAGGGTGTGAGTAGATGTTGTTTGTTGTTGATTGTCATCGAATCTAGCATGACTCATAGAGGCTCTATGAGCAAATGACCTGAAGCCTTTCTATTACTATCATCATTTCTCAAAGTTCATAGAGTTTCCAGAGGCATGTTGTATAGAAAGTCAACGTGAGTAGATATCAATTACCAATTTAAAAATTTTTAAATTAATTTCTCTTTGAAGAATTTACCAAAAACCTGTAAATCATGCTTACTAGAATTGTACTTTCACTTGCCATGACATAAGTATTTTCCCACTTGACTCCTTTGATAAATAATGTTTTAATATCTACTTATTATTATCTAAAAATCCTTTCAAAATACTTGTTTAGCACATTTTAAAGAGACAGGCTATTTTTATATCATATTCATGTGGGCTAAGAAAACTAGGAATGCGTGTTTCATGAGTTTTGGCTCTGCAGTCACTTTCAGCTTTAATGAAGACAATTCCCTTGTCAGCCATTCTGTATAAATTTAGAGAGGTAGTTTAGATCATTGTTTTCGGAGGGTTCTCCACAGTCACTTCATGTGCATTTTGATTATAAGAGGGAGGGATCAAGTAAGAGGAATCCCTCAATATGCAGTCCTTCAAACAGAGAAACAGCTTTTTTCCATACGTGCTTTGAACTTATAAGCTCATTTCCATTAGTAAAGATGCAACTGTACATTCATTAGTCAAAAGTGGTGTTGTTGTTGTGTTGTGTGTTCAAGTCTCCTGTGACTCATAGCAAACCTCTGAAGCTTCCTCCATCCCGTTACCAGGCTCCCTCCAGTACACCTAACCCTATTGCGATAGTTAATGTTCTTTCTCTCCTGAGCTGTCCCTCCATCTTTCCAAGCGTAATGTTCTTCTTTATGGGTCAGCCCCTCCTGGCCACATGACCAAAATATGTGAGAAGAAGCTTCAAAATCCTAGCATCTAACAAGAAACTTGGTTTCACCATCTCCAAGACAGATCTATTTGTTTTCTCGGCTGCTCACGGTATGTTCAAAACTCTCTCCAACACCACAACTTAAATGAATCACTTCTTTTTCTGGCATCTTTAGCTATTGTCCAGCTCTGATTATAGCAGGTAATTGTGAAGACCACGGCCTAGATCAGGTATACCTTAGTCTCTAGACTGACATTTTTGCTTTTCAGTACTCCGAAAAAGGTCCCTGATGGCAGACTTATCTATGGCAATTTGTCTTTTAATTTCCTGATTGCTGGTGCCAAGAGTGCTGATTGTGGAGATGTGCAAGCTGTAACTTAACAACCTCAATCTCTTCTCTATCTATCATGGTGCTGCCAATTGGTCCAGTGGTGAGAATCTTTATCTTCCTGATATTGAGCTTTAGTACATATTGAAGACTACAGTCCTTGACCTTCTGCAGTAAGCACTTCAGATCCTCCAAAGTTTCAGCAAGCAAGGTTGTGCATTTTCTGCATAATGTAGATTACTGATATGTCTTCTTCCAATCCTGATAGTAAACTAATTAACTAACCAACCTACCAATAACAACGTTGTTGTTGATTTCCTTCGAGTCGAGCACAACTCATAGTGACGCTATGAACAAAAGGCCTGACTGAATCCCCTCTACAACTACTGACATTTAGCAAAGTTCATAGGGTCTCTATAGACATGTTGTATAGGAAGTGGATGTAACTTGTGCTTCTAAACAAATAGCAATAATAATAACAAAATCATGCATAAAACTACTGAAATCTCCTTTTAGAGATTTTACTAAGACTCATTTTTTTTCTCAAATGTTTAGTTTGAGATATGACAAATACAATAAATGTGTTTCGTTTTTCGAAATAAAATAGTTTTAAACATGAAGTTCAAGCTGCTTTGAAGGTAATAGCAAAAACTGAGGCCCCAGGAATAGATGGTATACCAATTGAAGTATTTCAGATAACAGATGTTGCCCTGGATGTGCTCACCAAGTTGTGCCAAGAAATCTGGAGAACAACCACTTAGCCAACTGACTGGAAGAGATCTATATTTGTTCCCATGCCAAAGAAGGGTGATCCAACTGGGTGTGGAAACTACAGAACAGTGTCATTGATTTCACATGCAAGCAAAATTCTACTGAAGATTATCCAAAAATGATTAGAACAGCACATCAGCAGAGAATTGCCTGAAGTCCAGGCTGGGTTTAGAAGTGGTCATCAACAGGTTGTTGATGAGTCATCTTCTAATCTTGATGCCACATTCTTCCTCATATATCCAGCATCTCAAATGATCTGTTCTGCATACAGATTAAAGTTATGGAGAGAGAACACTTCTCTGACACACTTCTTTTCTGATTTAGAACCAATAATTACTATAAATCTATGCTATCTTTAATGATGACTCACTCTACAAAGAATGAAATGCTTTCAGTGTGATTATAGAATGTGTTTTGCCCAAACATGAACATGACACAACATTCCTTGCTGAAAGTGAGGAGGACTTGAAGCACTTGTGGTGAAAGATAAAGGAATACAGCCTTAGGTATGGATTGTGTCTCAACATCAAGAGAAAATTAATATTACCACTGGACCAATAGGCACCTTCACTATCGATAGAAAGGAGACTGAAACTGTCAACAGCTCCATCTTGTTTGGATCCACAATTAACACACTTGGCATCAGCAGTCAGGAAATAAGGAGATGTATTGCACTGGGGAAATCTGCAGTTAGTGACTTCTCCAAATTACTGAGGAGTAATGATGTCAATTTGGGGACTAAGATGTATCTGATTCAGGCCATAGTTGCTCTGATCAGTAGCTATCCTCTGAGAGCTGGATAATTAATAAGGATGACAGTAAAATAATTGTCATCTTTAGGTGTTTGAAAGGAGCCCTGAACATCCCATACAAGGCCAAGAGAACAAATAAATATGTCTTGGAAAGGGTGCAGCTGAAATGCTCTTTCAAGGCAAGAGTTATGAGACTCTCCTTCACATACTTTAGGCCTTTTTCTAGGAAGGGCTATTCCTTGGTGAGGGGTATGATCCTGGGAACGGTGGAGGGTCGATGAAGGAGAGAAAGAGCCTCAACTGGGTGGATTGACATGGTGGCTATTGAAATGGGCTTTAGTATGTCAGGAAGTGTGAGCATGGCACAGGATAGAACAAGGTTCAGATCTTTTTTCATAGAATCCCTATGAGTCTTACTCAACTCAACTCAATGGCACCTAACAAAAATAACTTGCCTATGCTACGAAATATGGAAGACTGTTACCTGGCCAGTTGGCTCGAAGAGATGCATATGTCTCCTTATTTATAAAAATCAATAAACTAAATGGAAAAATTATGTAAAGGTATTATTAATATCATGTGAAAGTAAAATACTGCTGCAAATTGTTAAAAATGGCTGGGATAGTACATTGTTGTTATGTATGTGCCATTGAGTCACCTGTGACTCATAGTGACCCTATGTACAATCGCCCTAAACCCTGATCCATTGTGTGACAATCTCATTGTCTCTGACACCCCTTTCCCCTTTATTCTAGTCACTGAATCAATGGATCTTATTGAGGATCATCATCTGCTCCCTCCTTGACTTTCTGCAGCAAGCACTTTAGGTCCTCCTCACTTTCAGCACGCAGAGTTGTGTCATCTGCATAACGCATATTGTTGATGAATCTTCCTCCAATCCTCAAGCCACATTTCTCCTCATACAGCCCAGCCTCCTGGATGATCTGTTCTACATATAGATTGAAAAGGTATGGAGACAGGATACAAACCTGGTATACATCCTTCCCAATTTTGAACCATGCAGTGTTTCTTGCTCTGTTATGATGACTGCATCCAGGTCCAAGTATAGGTTTCACATTGACATGATCAAATGTTCTGAGATTCCCATTCTTCTCAGAGTTGGCCTCAGTTTGTATGACCTAGCCTTTCTTATTATTCTAATCAGACTCAGTCTTTGAGCACTCCATGGCAGTAGTATTGACATTAAATCCTAAAGTTTCTATGGACAAGCAGATTCTCTATTCCAGGAATATCACAAACACCTTTTATTTCAGACTTCTCAAAGAAAGGCATATTGACATTTTAGATTCTGTTTGACTATGCCAATTTGTGGCATTAAGGAGCTACATGTATGAATAACCACTTAATTTAGCAGGGCTAGACCCTAAAAGTTAATAATGCACACACACAGAGAGAGAGAGGGAGAGAGAGAGATATGAGATAGTAAGATAGTTTTGTTTATTTTTGCAGCATAAGTAGAAAAATAAAGTAAAAGAATACATTACCTTTGAGAGAAACCCTGAGAAATTTATGAGTTGTTGTTGTTATGTGCCGTCGAGTCGTTTCCGACTCATAGCGACCCTATGCACAACAGCTCTAAACCCTGCTCTATCCTGTGCCAACCGCACCGCCTCTGACACACCCATCCCGATTACCCCAGTCACCGAATCAATCCATCTCATAGAGAGTCTTCCCCTCCTGCGCTGTCTCTCCACCCTCCCAAGCATGATGTCCCTCTCCAAGGACCCATCCCTCCTGGCAACATGTCCAAAGTATGTCAGACGAAGCCCCAGAATCCTTGCCTCCAAGGAGCAGCTGGGTTTAATCCTCTCCAAGATGAAACTATTTGTTTTCCTGGCAGTCCATGGTACATTCAGTACCCTTCTCCAGCACCACAGCTCAAAAGCATCCACTCTCCTTCTGTCCTCCCTAGTCATTGTCCAACTCTCTGATGCATAACAAGCGATTGCAAATACCATGACCTGTATCAGGCGCACCTTAATCTTGAGAGAGACACTGTTGCTCCTGAGTACCTTTGAAAGGTCCCTAACAGCAGACTTTCCCATCACGATACGCTTTTTGGTTTCCTGACTGCTGGTACCAAGAGTGTTGACTGTGGAGCCGAGCAAACTGAAGCTGTGAACACTCTCAATCTCTTCGTCATCCATCCTGACGCTGCTAATTGGTCCAGTGGAGAGAATCTTTGTCTTCTTGACATTGAGCCTTAGTCCATACTGAAGGCTGCAGTCCTTGACCCTTCACAGCAAGTGCATGAGGTCCTCCTCAGTTTCAGCAAGCAGGGTTGTGTCATCTGCATAACGGAGATTGTTAATAGATCTTCCACCAATCCTGATGCCACAATTCTCCTCATAGAGCCCAGCCTCTCGGATAATCTGCTCTGCATACATGTTGAAAAGGTATGGAGACAGGATGCATCCCTGGCGTACGCCCTTCCCAATTTTGAACCATGCAGGAAAAAAAAAAAAAACAACTCAGAGATTTTGGGTTGGAGTTCCAGGGGAGAGACAAACACCATCCAGGAGTCAAAGATGAGGTGGCAGTATGAGGCTGTAAGATGAAGTGGCAAGATAAACCTTCAGTTAAGTAGCTTTGAAGGTCTTAATAAGTATTTTCTGGTTTTCAGTCAGTTCTTGTCTATCATTAAAAATCCCTTTTGAATAAGTACCAGCATGCACTGCTCTTCACTGGCACTGTTTCTTATTGAGATGAAGTGTTTGCTGGCACTGTTTCTCACTGAGATAAAGAAGTCTGGACAGTTTCACTTTTTGTTCCACGTGGTTCTGATCACTATTCCTCATATATTCCATCAGGGTCTCCATCACATATCCCAAATCACATATGTGGCACTTCTCTGACCTACAGGAACGTGCCTGGCAAATAATGAATTACTCAAGAATAATTAATTAAGGGGAGTATGTCATTGTAGAATTTACCATAGTTTTCCTATCCATTCATTTGCTAATGGGCACTTGGGTTGTTTCCATCTCTTTGCTATAGTAAATAATGCAGCAATAAATATGGGTGCACATATATCTGTTTGGATAGTGGTTATAGTTTCTTTAGGACATATTCCCAGTAGTGGAATTGTTGGGTCAAATGGTATTTCAATTTCCAACTTTTTGAGAAAGCACCAAACTGCCTTCCATAGAGGTTGCACCATTGTACACTTCCACCAACAATGATAAGCGTTCCAGTCTCTCCACAACCTCACCAGCATTTATTGTTTGTTGCTTTGTTGAGCTTTGTGATTGTTACTGGGATGAGATGATATCTCATAGTTGTTTTGATTTGCATCTCTCTGGCAGCTAGGGATATTGAACATTTCTTCATCTGAATGTCTTCTTTGATGAACTATCTATTCATATCCTGTGCCCATTTTTCATTTGGATTGTTTACCTTTTTCTCCTTGAGGTGCTGGAGTATTCCATAAATTTTAGATACGAGTCCCTTGTCAGATATGTCATTGTCAAATATTCTCCCCAGTATGTGACTTTCCTTTTTATTCTGTTTGAGAAGTTTTTTGATGTGCATAGGGATTTGGTTCTTAGAAGTTCCCATTCATCAATTTTGTCCTCTCTTGGTTGTAGGTTTTTCATTATGCTTGGAAGACTGTCCATACTGTGGATTAGGGCTTTTAGAGTTCTTACAAGATTTTCTCTAATGAAATTTTTAGTTTTTGTTTCTTCTCCTAGGTCCTTCATTCACCTTAAGTTGATTTTTTAATATGGTGTGAAGTGTGGATTTTGCTTGAGTTTTCTACAGAAGGTTTTCCAATTTTGTCAACACCATTTGTTAAAAAGGCTGTGGTCTCCCTATTTAACTGATTTTGTCTCCCTGTTAAAAAAAATGGAATATTAGGCAGCACTGAATAACAATGGATGTGTAAAACATTATGCACTGTGGGGGGACCATGGAGCACATCATCCTGAGTGAAATACCTCAGTCACAAAAGGAGAAAGACTGCAGAGCACCACTGTTACAAAGCAGGTCTGACATGGAGGGTTAGGAGGAAAATCGGATGAATGAATAGAAAATAATCATTGCGCTGGAAGAGATGAAAGAAAGAACTATCTAAAATGCATATGATAACAGACCAGAATAAGAAATATACCATTGCAAAGAGGACTGGTAGGTGGTGGTGGTGGTAGGAAATTGTGCAAAAATGAATGAATATTGTTTTTTTTTTAAATGGACTGGGGAAAGGAGAATAGAGGGTGAGGGAGTAAAGTGTGCACTAATGAATGAATTAAAATCTAACTTCTCTGTAAATGTTCATTAAAATAAAAAATAAAGTTTTGTTTTAAAAAAGATTGTAAGGGGAGAATAAGTCATGGTTAAGTGTCCTCTTGACATGTAAATCTACACAGCCTTTAGTGAGAAGTGTTTTATTACATAAGAAGTAAAATATGTTAACTGGGGTATAAATTGTTTTGTTGTTGTTTACTGTTTCTTTAATTATTTTCTGACCTTCTCTGTTTCCATAAATGCATCTTTATCAGAAGGAAGCTTCAACAGGACAATCAGTTTTGTCTCTCCCAGGGCAAAGCGTTTTTCTTGGCCTCATTACATTTTATCAGTTTACATTCTTTAAACCTAGACGGCTCTTTCTTGGGTCAGTTTTTACCCACCTTTACTTGATATTTTATAAATGATATTCTTTTTCATGTAAATTAGTTGTTGTTGTTGTTATGTTCTTTTAAGTCCCTTGTGGCTCATAGTGACCCTCTGTACAACAACCCCAAACCCCGCTCTATTCTGTGCCAATCTTATTGTCTCTGACACCTACCTCCATATCCCCAGTCACTGAATCAATTCATCTCATCAAGGGTCTTCCTCTCTTGCGCTGTCCCTCGACCCTCCAGTGCATTATGTCCCTCTCTAAGAACTTGTCTTTACTTGCAACTTGTCCAAAGTATGTCAGGCCAAGCTCTGAATCTTTGCCTCCAAGAAGCAGCCTGGTTTAACCCTCTCTAGGATGAACCTGTTTGTTCTCCTAGCAGTCCATGGTATGTTCAATAGTCTTCTCAGATATGGTCCTTGAGTGGTGCAATCAGTTAATACACTTGCTTTGAAATGGAAGTTTGCAGGAAGTTCAAGTCCAATAGTAATATCTCAAGAAGAAACCCTAGTGATATATTTTGATAAAAAACAACCATAGAAATAACCAACAACACAACAAATCAGAACAAAAGATAAGCTCTGAAACACATTTCTACTCCAACATATGTGAGGTTGTTATCCCTTTGAATCAACTAGGGAAAGGACCAAAATATGAGGGATTAACACAGCAATGGGCTCAAGTGTGTCAGAATGGTGAGGATGACACAGGATAAGGTTCATGTCTATTGTTCATATAGTAAGTATGAGACTTACTAGACTGGAGACACCTCACAACAGCAGCTATAGTAATGAATACTAATGAGATGAATCAATACAGTGACTGTGGCAATGGGAGCAAGTGTGTCAGAGACGGTGAGTTTGGCTTAAGATAAGCAAGGATCAGAGCTATTTTACATAGGGTCACTGAGAGTGCTAGATAGCACTTAATAATAACAATAAAATACTTAGTCTAACAGTTTAGTTTCTATGTAGTCTAAATATTCATCTACATTTTCAGATATGACTTATGAGTTCAATTTTTCTCAGTTTCATGGGAGGAGCTATTTTCATATTTCCTAATTTTCTGCCTTCCAACTCTTTCGTATCTTTGTTGTTGGTACAGACTCACAGAGACTATTCATTGTGATTTTTTGTTTGTTTGTTTTCATGTTTTATTCAAGGACTTATATAAAATATTCCAGATAAATTAATTTTATTTCCCATCTTCTTCCTATCCTTCATTCTGCTTAATCTGGAATTAACATAATTCACAGAATTTCTGACTCTTTTGGTGTTAGCAACTACACGAAACTAGTTATATAACTTATTTTTGACAAATATTTTTGATAAGTTATTTCAAATACCTTTGGCAAAAAGGCACCTCAGGGGTTACAATTATCTAGCTTTTGCTTCTTTCAGTGGTTACAACCTCTACAAGGTTATCAGCTTTTTCATGAAATTTTATTCTTTCTTGAAGAAACTGATCAAAATTGGCATCATTCCATGATTCCATTTTTTTAGAGGATGGATATAGACAAGGTTGAACTTCAGTGCCTGCTTCGCTTCGCTTCTCCTCTCCTCTCCTCTGCTTTCCTCTCTTCTTTTTTTTTTAAGTTCTTTTTTGCAAAAGGCTATTTCAGATGCCATGGTGGTAGCAAAGGCAGAAAAAGCTCCACTGGGGTTTTGAGGTTATAAATTGCTATGGGACTAGTTTACCCATCTTTCTTTCTTGAATGGCTTATAGATTCAAACCATCATCCTTCTGGTTACCATTCAGACACATTATGCACCATGCCGCATAGTTCCTTTACTTTGTATAGAGGTTTGTTTACAATTGTCTAAATAGCAGCTTTCTTCAGGAAAGTGTATTTTGTAACACATCATAAATTTAGGAAGTAAATCTGTCTACCATAATCAATTGTGTTAGAAATATTAATATCTACAACCAAATTTTGCATGAAAAATATTTTATCTCAGATTACTTCCTGTATTTATTAAATTGAATTTATTGAGAAATATTTTCATGAAACAACACAAAGTTTGTATTTATCTTTCAAATATACAGCTAATATTAAAACTTACAGAAAGTGTAAAAAATAAAATTTTGTAAAAATTTTCAAAGTAGCAAATATATACATTATAACAAACATCTATTTTTATCTTGAAAGTAATATGATTTAACACAGGATTTGAACATGGCATAATATTACTAACTGTATGAAATTTGCATATTTTATAAACAAGTACTCATGTATACAGTAATAGCTAACACTCCATATATAAATATTCACAGATACATTTCTCTAGTTAAAATATGTGCATAATGTGGTGGCATGTTCTAAATACATTGAAGCAAAAAAGTGCTTAAAAAGCAAAACCTAAATATGTAATTGAAAAGACTTAAAATCTAGAATTACAAAGTGAATTAAAACCATGACCAGATTCATTTATTGCAAGTAAGCCAAATACTTGTAGTTAAAAATTTAAAAAAAAAAATCTGAAAATAAGGATGAAGAAATCTTTAAAGAGAAGATATATAAAAGGGAGGGGATGGCATCCTTTTAAAAAAATAAGGCAGTGACTTAGTCTTTATCTATTTTTTGTTAGATTCAGGTGG
Source organism: Elephantulus edwardii (assembly GCF_000299155.1). Classification (NCBI taxonomy): domain Eukaryota; kingdom Metazoa; phylum Chordata; class Mammalia; order Macroscelidea; family Macroscelididae; genus Elephantulus; species Elephantulus edwardii. The sequence goes on along the minus strand of NW_006399892.1, from coordinate 3,463,069 downwards.
CATAGTTACAGAACCTCACACACTCATCCTTTTATTTTTGGCTTGCAGCCAATTAAGGCTGTAACTCCAGCCTGTGGCAATTGGTTGAGTAAATGGAGACAATTAGCCAGGTGCAGTGGATGAAGATGAAGGGAGGAGAAATTATATTTAGGGAGGTGTGATTCTATTGTTTTAAGTAGGGACATCAAACCCTATTCAACTCCAATTGCTGAGTGGAAGCATCTGGAAAGAAACATCACATCAATCAAAGTGCTTTCCTTTATACTGTATTATGCATGTTGGCTTGTAGCTCATGATTATCCACATATTATCTATAACTCTGTCTCTTTAACTATTTACACAGATACACATGCAAACTTGTTTGTACAGTATGTAACATTTTTTCTGTTTAGTGATAGTAACACAAGCTCTGTGGTGTAGTGGCAAGGTGTGCTGCAATCCCTAAGGCATGCAATTCAAGGTCACCAGCTGCTATGTGAGAGAAAGATGGGAAATCTCCTCGTATGTGATAACCCATGAGAGGGTCAACTATGGGTTTGTTTCAACTCAATGGTACACAATAACAACAATACTATAATTTACATAGGGATATATATATATATATATAATCACCGCACAGGAACAGATTGTCTATCCTTCTCTAGAGGAGCAGCTGGTGGATTTCAATGACATTCTTTCTGGATTGCAGTGCAGATTCTTGCCATTAGGCTATATATACCTATATTATGCAGATGAAACAATCTAACAATCTTGCTTGCTTAAAGTAAGGAGGACTTGTTGCAGAAGATCAAGGAATGCAGACATCAATATGGACTGCATCTCAAGGTCAAGAAAACAAAGGTTCTTACTAGTGGATCAATAGGCAGTATCACGATGGATGGAGAAAAGATTGGAATTGTCAACAACTTCATCTTACTTGGATATACAATTAGTATCCTTGGTACCAGCAGGTAGGAAATCAGGAGTGTCATACACTGTGAAAAGCTGGAAGTAATAGAGGAATAATGATGTCAGTTTGAGGGTAAAGGTGTGTCTGATTTGGACCACAGTCTTTCCAATCACTTGCTACACATCTGAGAGCTGTACAATGAATAGGAGTGACAGAAGAATTTACACCATTGAATTGTGGTGTTGGAGAAGAGCACTGAACATCCCACGAACAGCCAAAAGAACAAACATATGTGTTTTGAAGAGAGTGCAGCAGGAGTGCTCTTTGAAGGCAAGAATGATGAGGCTTTACCTCACATTCTTCAGGCATGTTGTTAGAAGGGCTATTCCTTGGAAAAGGACATGATGCTTGGAAGGGTAGAGAGTTTGATAAAAAGAAGACCCTTGACCAGGTAGATTGACATGGTGACTGCTGCAGTGGGCTCTAATTAAGTATGAACATGGAGCAGGATAGGACAGGGTTCAGATCTGTTGTTTATAGGGTTGTTATGAGTCATACGTATCTTGACAGCACCTAAAAAGAACAACAACAATAAAAGTTGTTATTCCCACACTGGGAAAGTCCTGACGGAGACTAGAGCAAGATCCTGGTGAAACTGAAACCAAAGTTAAGACCCTGGTGAGAGTGAGACTCTGTTGGTGAGACCCTGATGACGGTGGTGAAAGTTCTGTAGAATTGATGTAGAGAAATTGTGGTAACCAGGGGAACCCTGAGTTAAAGGCCATACTTAAAGATTTTGCTGTTCTTATTGGCTGTTGGATGGAAAAGCTAACTTATAATTTCTCTGAGATAAATTGACTGATTAATGGAGGAAACAAAGGATTCTTGTATCTGTACTGTTGAACTGAAACGGAAGCTTTGACTAATTGAAGAGTTGTGCGTTGGGATTGCTGAATTGCTATTTAGACTTGTACTGGGTGATGTTCTTTGTCTCCTCTACCTCCAATATACTCCCCTAATTAACAATTCTTAGTACCACAACTGTGAGTAAAGTCTTTGAGTCAACAATGATTATTAAACCTAGTAGTTTTAGTAGAAAATTAGAAAGAGGTGTAGGAGCGTGTGGGTGGCATGTCTGAGCAGCTGTATATTTACTGCTATGAATATTAGTGATGGAAAGAGTTCCCCTTTATGAAGCGGGTAGAAGTCAGACTCATTAACCCCTTCCACATTGCCTTGGATATTTAAGACAATTGATGTCAGGAGTGGGATGTTCAAAGTCTCAAAGTTTGGTGTGAGGGGGAGGGAGTAAAACAATTAGGAGAGATCCAGTGGAGACCTGAAAAGGCAGAGTTAAGGGTGGACATGGATCAACGGTGACAAGTTTTATAAAACTCCGTATATGGGAATGATCACGTGAAAACATAATGTACATGAAGGAGTATGCAAAACACAATGTACACAAACCAAATTTTGTACGGAAACCAACATAAAGGCAGAATAACTTTAATAACAAGAGGAAATTTTAAAAAAAATGTTGGCAATATAGTTTCCTAGCAGTATGAAGCCGGACCTCTAACCAAAAAGGTACATGACCCAAATCCACCAGTTGCTCTGAAGGAGAAAGATAGGCAGTCTCCTTTTATATTTAACAACTTCCGAAAACTAAGACACTTAGAAACATTATAAAAAATCTGTTTTGAGGCTAACTCATAGATGATATCTCTCTCGTTGTTCAAATCCACCAGTGGCTCTGTAGAAGAAAGCTCCTCTTGTGTGATTTACAGTCTCCTGAAGTCTGCTGGAGGGTCAGCTATGAGTCAGTACTGACTCATCTGCTATGAGTTGAATTGAGTTTTAATTAGAGGAAAGGCCATATGTTGACAGTCACATCTGACCCTTCCCAACTGCAAAAAATGAGAACTGTCCCCATCAACATAAGCAACACAAAGCAAATGTCATGAGGCCAGACCTATCTTCCACACTCTCAAACCTTTCATTCTCATCCCAACACCAACATCACTGCTTTACTGGGGCCAATATCTCAATGCAATAGCTCACAGATCACACAGAACCGTACTGGAGAAGTTAAAAATGTATAATCCACGTTAATAACAGAATATAGTCAGGACAGCTTCTAAAATATGCCCACAGGTGTCTCAACCTTGAGTTTCATGACATTAGGCCAGTATTACAAGTTCTTAGTCCTACCAATTTATTCTCTCTCTTCCACAGTCTTCCAACAAACTTGAGCTAAAAACTCTTAGGTTTGGTCCAATATTGTAGAAAGCATAAGGTCTGCTCTGTCTCATGTCAGATCTCTGATTCTTTATTGTGGCTACTATGGTTGTTGCTCTCAAAGGCTCTCCTAGGTTGGACAGCACAATAATCTCTAGTCCTGAAGGACCATTGCTTATTTTTTTGCTGCCAGTGAGGTTTCTCCTATTCTGCTTCTGGCCTTACTCAATTTCATGGCAAGACTAGTCAATCCTATTGTGGATAGGCTAATACACCATACTCACATATTCCCAACCATCTACATGGGAAAATCAAATTCAACATCTGTGAAAGCTATTAATAAACTCCAAAGATGTTAAATAAAGGAAAAGAAAAAAAGAAACCCACCAGAAAACACAAACCCAGGACATGAGTATACATTCAATTTCAGGATCACATAATTTGAAAAGTTATCTCAATGGTATCTTACAGTTTTACTACACCATTAGCTACTCTTATCATGCATAATTTAAAAACCATCTCTAGATGATTTGGTTGATTGATGATGACATGTATTTCATTCTCTAAATTTATAACACTTATGAAGATGATATATTATATGACCCTTACCAGCTAATTGGTGGTATTAATGTAGTCTCAATGCTCTGCAGGAAGTAGACACTGTTATTTTTGTTTTATGATCTCTTTTCCTCAGTCTCTCCACTCCTATTAATTTTTTAACTCTAGTAAAACATGTCCACCCATATTTCCCTAGCAAATGGTAGGGCCTGGCATTCCTCCTTCCTAGTATGTGAAAGTAATGAATACCTTCATACAGATGACAATGAAGAAGTGCCTTTTTTCCCTTACAAAATTCTATATATGCAAAGTAAAATACACAAGTTATCTGTAAATTCTTAGTAAATTCTTAATAAATTCAAATACAGATATTAATGTTATTAAATCATTACAACAACTAATAAAATAACCATTTCAATAATTATGGAATAGGACACATTTTCTGAAACCTTCAATTGGGAAAAACCTTCAAACCTAGTGCCATCTGAGGCTATAAATCTGAAAGAAGAGATTGTCCATCTTTTCTCCAAAGAAGCCCTGGTGGATTTCAATCACCACAAAGGTATATATCACAAGTTCCTACGTACTAGGTCCATACATACCCCTCTCATATTCTCTAAATACTAGGCCATGAGAGCAAGCAGCTCTCTCAGTTTCTCTCTCACTAACTCTCTCATGGCCATCAAGTCAAAACTAAATTATAGCTGACTCTCCGGTGGATTGTCAGAGGACACAAATCGCAAAGGAAGATTGTCCATCCTTCTCCCAAGAAGCTGCTGGTGGATCTCCACTGCCAGAGAGGTATGGCATTTTCATTAGCAGCACAACTCACCAAGAACTAGGCTGTCAGAATTCCCTGGGTTAAATAAAAAATGGTGAATTTTACATGAATATTATCTAAGTCATAAAGATCAAAGTAAACACAGATAGTTATGGGAGACACAAATGTCATGTAAAGTTCCCCAATGAGCCAAGGGTGGCTAAAATTACACCAAGTTAGGAACATTTTACCTTCAAGTTGTGAGAAAATAAATTTGTTTTCTTAAAATCAAACCAATTTTGATATCTCTGTTATAGTAGCACTAAGGAAATGGTAAAATTACACTTCTGCCTAGGAATAATATCATCATTCTGGGACATTCATTTCTGCTGGATTGGAACCAACTCATAGTTGGTGCTCCACTGGTGTTTCAAGGACTACATATAGCACAGAAGGAGACTGTCCATTTCCCTTCTATAGAGTGGCTGTTTTACTCTAACCCAGAGACCATTGTCCTCAAGGACATGGTAAAAATAGTGACTGTGAAATTTCATCACTAAGAGCTTTGCCAGTGATGACCACAAATGTTGCCAATGTCACTACACTACTCTCATCAGAATGAGGAATAAATAGTCACTTTTATAAAATAAATAATTATTTTTAAATGAGCAACATTTATATTTGGCAGAATCAAAGTGATCTGCTCCATATTTCATATGTGAAAATGGCCAGAAAAATCAAATTTTGTCTATGTTTAGATTGGTCACAACTTTTGAATTGCCAAATGTACATATAAAACTTCACCAAGATGTGGCTCTCCCCTTCATGGTTACTTTGCTAAAATCAACCAATAGTTTTGTAACTTGTGACGTGTGTGTGTGTGTGTGTGTGTG
>NW_006399892.1:3431441-3457631 GCF_000299155.1 Elephantulus edwardii | reverse complement strand
TATATTATTTATGTTAACTTTAAAAATTAAGAAAAAGAAGGAATAAATAAAAAGACAAAAAGCTTCTTACAATTGTATATACAGGAAGATAAAATAATCTGTCATTTAAAATCAAAGTTATCAATAAACACTCTGGGCCCTAAATATCGACATATTTGCTTGTTAGAGTCATGGCAAGTCCAACATGCTATAGTCTTATTTCCAGTATTTCTCTATCCTGTCAATCGTTCTCCATTTCTGGGGCTAACATCATTTATTCAATTTTATATTAGCATGCTGTATTCTAAGATTGGAATCAACATGCAATAAAGGTGGGGTAGATTCTCTCTGTGTTGAGGAAATGTTGCTGGCCTGGAAGGGAACTGATCCCCCAAACATCCCAACAGGTGACACTTGCCACTGAATCCCAACCACCATTCTGACACCCTAAACCCTGCCCACAGCCAGCAGAGATGGAACAGACTTTTTCAGACCTGTTGTGTTGCAGATTCAGGCATGTGGCCCTTGAACAAGAAGGTAACACCAACATTCAGGAACCAACCAAGACATTGCTTTTCCCTGGGACATAATCCTGCTTTCCAGCTGTATACATTAACTCAAAGGCTGTAAGAATATTAATTCTATAGCAGAAGAACTGAGACAAAGTCCTTTCTCCTGAACTGTCAGACAGAGTGGTGTGAAAAGAATCAGAGAATCTAGCTGCACCACTCCACAGTCTGAAGAAAACAGCAGACTTCGGGACAGGTGACTTCAACCAGAAACTTACAAGCCATATACTCCAGAGGACTTAGTTGCAGGACCTTAGAAAAAGGAACAGAAACAATTGGCCTTCAGTCCCAGATAATTTTGCCAGAGGACCAGAAAAGAAGTACTACAGACAGGATAAATTGTCCTATACTTCCCTACTAGTGCACTGAGCAGGTCCCCTGATGAGTCCAGGGAACAGAGAAAAATTAGGAGTGAACTCCCCTCCCTCCTTGGGAGTAGCGACATCTCAGGTCAAGGTCCTCCTATGGCCCCAGCCAAGAAAAATTCAATCTTGGAAATTCCACAAAGGAAACAGTCTACCTTACACCCTAAACAAAACCAAAGCAATATGTGACACACACCACCCCCCAAAGTGATCAAAACACAGAATCCAGGGATTTCCTGAAGCCAGAAAGCCTAATGGAATGTTTTGACATGGGATTCAAAAGAACAATGATTAAATATTTTTAATGGGTGAAAGTCAAACTTGAAGAATTACAGGAATCTACAAGCAAAAGCCAAGAGGAACTTAAAAAAATTAAAGACAATGCAGAAAAAACAAACAAAGCACTAAAAACACTCACAAAATAAGAAACTGCCATTTACAATGTGAGGAACAGTGTCTCAGATGCTGTCAACACGTATGAGCAGAGTTGAAGAGATGGAGCAGTGAACTAGTGAAATAGAAGATAAAGTTCCTAGTACCGATCTACTAGGAGAAAAAAAGCTGAATCAAAGAGGAAAGAAAGAAGAAAACCTAAGAATAACATGGAACAACATCAAGAGGAACAACAGGTAAGTAATTGGAATCTCATAACAGGAAGAAACAAGAAAAGGAGCTTAAAAAGTTGTGGAAGAGATATTAGAAGAAAACTTTGCAGTTATAATTAAGAATGAGAGAATATATAATTTTTATAAATATATTTACATACACAAATGCACACAAGAGTTGGATGACCCCATAAAGAATATTCACCCAAAGGAAAACATCTAGGCATATAGTCAAATTTGCCAGAACAAAGTATAAGGAGAGAAATCTGAAAGCAGCAAGGAATAAATGAAGAGTAACCTATAAGAGAGAGCAAATAAATTAAATGTCAACTTCTCAACAGAAACTGTGCAAGCAAGGAGATAGTAGAATGATATCTATAAAGCACTCAAAGAACACAGCTGTCAACCAAGAATACTATACTCAGCACAACAGTCAATTGAATATGAGAGATTAAGATATTCTCAAAAAAAGCAGAAGTTAAGGGAGTTTGTGAAAACGAGACACCACTGTAGAAAATACTAAGAGAAGACCTTAAAGAAAAGCAGGATGAATCAAAGTAACCAGCAATGATACCAAAAATAACTCAACAAAATGATAGCAACAAAACCTTGTCTCTCAATAATTACACTGAATATGAATGGTTTAAATGCACCATTGAAGAGAATAACAGTAGCAGATTGGACAGAAACGAACAAACAAACAAAAAACGACAACAACAACAACAAAAACCCCACAAAGCAAAAACCTAAAAAAAAATCAATATGCTCTCTACATCTGAAAAGTAAAGATAGAGTAAAAACAGAGATGGGGGGAAAAATACCATGAAAAAGGCAACCAGAAAAAAAAATTAGGGGAAGCAAGATTAATCTTTGATAAAATAGACTTTAGCATAGAAACCATCACAAAGGATAAAGAAAGCCACTATAAAAAATGCTTAAACGGTCACTAATACAAGAGGATATGTTGTTGTAGTTGGTAGGTTTTGTTGTTGTTGTTGTTGTTATGTGCTGCAACTCACAGCAACCCTCTATACAACAGTCCTAAAATCAGATGTATCCTGTGCAAATTTATTGTCCATGACACAGCTAGCCTTATCATCCCATTACTGAATCAATCTATCTCATCGAGGGTCTTCCTCTCTTATGTTGTCCTTTCACCCTCACATGCACGATGTCTGTCTCCAAGGACTGCTCCTTCCTTGCAACATGTCCAAAGTATGTCAGATGAAGCTTTAGAATCCTTGCCTTCAAGGAGCAGCCTGGTTTCACTCTCTCTAAGGTAAACCTGTTTGTTCTCCTAGAAGTCCATAGTATATTCAATGCTCTTTTCCAACACCACAGCTCAAAAGCATCAGTTCTCCTTCTATCATCACTAGTCATTGTCCAGCTCTCTGATCCATAGCATGTGCTTGCAAAGATCATGATCTATATCAGACACACCTTAATCTCCAGAGTGACATCATTGTTCTCCAGTACTTTGAAGAGGTCTCTTGATAGCTGACTTTCCTAACACAATACTACTTCTTTTAATTTCCTGGCTGCTGGTGCCAAGGGTATTGATTGTGGAGTCAAGCAAACTGAGCTGTGCACAATCTCAATCTCTTCATCATCCATCAAGATGCTGCCAATTGGCCCAGTGTTGAGAATCTTTGTTTCCTTGATATTGAACTTTAATCTGTACTGAAGTCTGCAGTCCTTGACCTTCTGCAGCAGCTAGCATTTCAGGCCTTCCTCCGTTTCAGTAAGCAGACTTATGTCATCTGAGTAATGCAGATTGTTGATAAGTCTTCCTTCAATCCTGATACCCAATTTTGCCTCATAGAGCCTAGTCTCCCAGATAAACTGTTCTGCATATAGATTGAAAAGATATAAAGATAGGATATTTCTCTGGCGTACACACTTCCCAAATTTGAATCATGCAGTGTTTCCTTGCTCTGTTCTGATGATTGCTTCCTGGTCTAAGGATAGGTTTCAGGTAAGCACAACCACGTGTTCTGGGATTCCCATTCTTCTCAGAGTTAGTCATAGTTTGTTGTGGCCCACATAGTCAAACACCTTGCATAGTCAATGAAACAAGATTGACATTCCTCTGGGACTCCCTGTTTTCAGACAAGAAACATTAGCTACAAAATTTAACACTAGCTACAAAATCCCTAGTACCATGAACCCTTCCAAATTCAGCCTGCACTTCAGGCAATTCTCTGTTGATGTGGTGTTCCAGTAATTTTTCGATACTCTTCAGCAGAATTTTGCTTGCATGTGATATTGATATTCTTTGATAATTTCCACACTCTGTCTGATCACCATTGTTTGGAATGGGAGCAAGTACAGATCTATTCCAGTAAGTTGGCCAGTGGTTGTCCTCCAGGTTTCTTGGCACAACTTGGTAAGCACATCTAGGGCAGCATCTCTTTGTTGAAATATATAAATTGTATATATGATGGTATATCAATACCATCAATTCCTGGGGCCTCATTTTTTGCCAATTGTTTCAGAGCAGTTGAACTTATTCCTTCATTATATCGTAGGCTCTTGCTCACACGTTGTTTCATGAAATTCTACTGTGTTTGCCAAATGCTTTTGGTATAATGACTCTGTATATTTTTCCCATCTTCCCTTAATACTTCCTGAATCATTTAATATTCTGTCTAAAATATCTGGAAGCATTGCAATTTGAGGCTTAAATTTGTTAAGTTTCTTGAGCTTAAGGAATGCTGAGTGAATTCAGCCCTTTTGATTTTCTGACTCCAGTTCCTTGTACATTTTATTATAATACTTTGTCTTCTCACACTGCCCTTTGAAATCTTCTGTTCAGCTCCTTAATATCTTGATTTCTACCTTCTGCTTTGGCTTCTTGATGCACTAGTGCAATTAAATCAATCCATGGGAACCAAAATATGATCTCGAGTCTCTCCCATTTGAATTCCAAAACCATCTCAGGAACAGGTTGGAAGCCTTGAACACTAATGAGCAAAGACCAGATGAATTATGGCAGGATATCAAGAATATTATCTCCAGGAAGAATGCAAAAGGTCATTGCAAAGATGAGAGTAAAAAAAGATCAAAATGTATGTCAGAAATAACTCTGAATATTGCAAGAGTGTGTAATCATACTAAGTATTCACGAACCATTATAGAGGATCCAATGGATCCATGAATCCATTACAGAGCTAGAAGATATACCAACCAAATCTTAAAATGAAAACAAAAGAAATAGACAACACCAAAATAACAGTTGTACACTTCAATACACCCTTCTCAAGGGAAGATAGAACTACCATAAAGAAACTCAGCAAAGATACGGAAGTTTTAAACCACACCATAACTAACTTGATCTCAGGTATATGCAGATTAATGCCTCGCAAAGAAGCTGAGTATACATTCTTCTCCAATGTGCATGGAATATTTTCCAGAGTAGATCAAATTTTAGGTCACAAAGCAATCATAAATAAATTTACAAAAAAAAAACCAACCCAAGAAATAAGAATTTGTTTTCTCTGACCACAATGCTACAATATCAGAAATCAATTAAAAAAAGGGCAAAAAAAATGGAAGCTCCACAACACAGTGCTTGAAAACACAATTTTCCAAAAATCTCTAGAAAAATGGCTAAAGTAATAATTAGAAGCCAATTTATAGCAATAAGTAGACACCTTAAATAGGAAGAAAAATGATAATTGATTATTTAACTGAACATTTTCAACGAGTTGAAAAAGAACTGAAAGAAACCTCATCAACCCCTAAAAGTAATGAAATTATAAAAATTGTGTTGTTGTTCAGCTTCAATTATTTTTTTTCGCTTTAACAAACAGAAATTTATTTTCTCACAGTTTGTTGTTCTATGTCGTCAAATCAGAAGTCAGAACTGAATTATAGGTGACCCTCTAACAGAATTTCAGAGGCTGTAAGTTACATGCGAGGAGACTGCCCATCTCCCTCCTGTGATCAGCTTCTAGTTTTTTAATAGCTATTTTTATTGGTCATTCCTAAAAAAAGCAATATGTTGTTAACTATAAATCAATAGTTACTAAAAATGTAAAATTATTTTCTTGAAATTTATCAACTGGCTTAATATGTGGCATTATCAGGTAAGGAAAAAGCAAAATGACATAGTCATAATTTTGAGTTAATATTATGCTCTGAACTTTCCTGGAGTAAGGAGCACTCTGGTTGCCCTTACTTCAAAATAGATCTTTTGTTCTTTTGGCAGTCTATTCTACAATCAATGATCTCAAATGCCATAATTGATAACCAGTAATTCTTAGACATTCTTTATTTATTGTCTTCATACCATTTCAATTTATATGTGCAACAGATCATTCAGGAAGCTTGGATTTTTGAGGAAGAATGTTATATCAAGATTGGAGGAAGACTCATCAGCAATCTATGTTATATAGATGATACAACATAACTTGCTGAAATTGAGGAGGACCTGAAGTGTTGTGTCTAGACTATCATTGTTGCTCCTCAGTATGTTGGAGAGGTCTCTGAGAGCAGACATTCCCAGTTCAATTTGTCTTTCTATTTCCTGGCTGCTGTTACCAAGAGTGTTGATTGTGGAGCCAAGCAAACTAAAGCTGTTAACAATCTCAATCTCTGCACCATCTATAATGATGCTACCACACTCATTCCAGTGGTGAGAAGGAAAATACTGAGGTGCTATACTCATCATTCCTACTGCTTAAATAGCTTAACATTTTCCATACTGTTGGACTCAGAAAGAAGAAAGAAAATACAACACAAAGGTCTGGAGAAGAAACAGGCGTTGGAGTCCATGCAGCTGATAACAGTACAAATCAGTGGATGACAACAACCTATTCAGTAGGAACCAATAAAGTTGTACCAGAAACCTGTCTCTGCAGAAAACATGGGTATTAAAAAGAGCTCAGGAGATACAAAGATCATAAAACTAGAAGGCAAGAAGAAAGAATGTTTATTCTTTTAATTCTCTCTTGAAATAGACTCACTGTCCTCTCTTGGAGGTATGTCTTTCTTAATAAAGTTTATTCTGTTTTAAACTATTCTTCTACTGTTTTAGATGTTCTTTTCTCTTTTTTTGCTCCATTCAGTTTCAGAGAAAAAAATATTATCTATATTTCACCTGGCTAACAAACTACATCCAAGGATAATTCCCAATGCTCTAATATTAGGTTTAGGAAACTCTTTGTACTCTACCACCTACCACTACTGTGGTAGATTTATAGAACACACATGAATTTTGAGAAACCTGGACATTATCAAAGAATATAGTTTTGCTTGAGAGTGTCTTCATATTAAACAGGATCATTTGGAATCTCCAGAATCTATATTTTAATTTTCTGTGGTTATTTAAATATATTTTAAAGTATTAAATCCTAGAGAAGACTACAATTTATAATAATGAGGTTTTTTATTAATCACATCTGTTAAAACAACTCAGTAATAACACTTTTCCTAGGGACACTTTATATTTCCAGATTTCCATTAATGAACTGTCAGATTGTTAACATGTTCCTGTTTGATTAAAACTGAAACTACTAACCCGATGATATTAATTTTTAAGTCACTTGCTACCATGATAGTCTATAACTACATCTATAGAATAAGCTGTACATACCTTATAATAAAATCAGCATATTTATTTTAAATAAGGACACACTCTAGCTGGGAAGAGGTTGAGTTTCAAATAGAGAAAATCTTTAAGCTCAAACTTTTTGTAGTTGCCTTGAAACCAATTCACAGCTGATCCTCCAGAAGGTTTACAGAGGTGAAAATCACACAGATTTCCTATCTTTGTCCAAGGATCCACATAATGTATTGTAACCACAGACATCTGGAATGGCAGTATAATTTTCTATTGCGTAGGCCATGAAATGCATAGATACTTTTTATAGGAAGAGAACAAAGGAATCATACCCACACTTCTTGATTGGCAGTTACAAAGTTAGATCATTTCAAGGAGAGACTTCCTGACTTGGATACTTTATACAAAACTTCCTAATAGTACCTTGCTTTTGTTTCATAGTTATTACACAAAGGTAATTCTAAATTTACTGAAAAAAAAAAGATTTTTTGGGTAGTTACAACATGATTAAAGGACATGTATGAGTTAAGGAAATTGGACTCAGTTTATAACTCCAGAAATATGGTGAAACATATGGAATGGGGATGTTGATGCTAACTGCCCTGGAGTCGACTATCACTAAAAGCAACTCCATGAACAATGAATCTGATTCTTGCCCTATCCTGTGCCATTTTTTATTGTCTCTTCTACACGTGAGAACATTGTTACAATCACTATATCAATCCATTTCACTAAGAGTTTTCCACTTTTGTAAAGTCCCTCCTCCTTTCCAAACAAAATGTATTGGGATTTTTTTCTGTTTTCTTTTTTTTTTCCCCTAGGACAGACACCTCCTAAGAACATACCCTAAATAAATGAGAAGAGTTTTACTATCTCTGCCTCTAAGGACCGCCTTAGTTGCACTTTATTTAAAAAAAAAAAGTCATAGTCCAAATGAACTAATATCAACATCAAATCTGAGTTCTTTACTAAGTTGGGACTGAAGATTTATCCATATGTTTATAAATATCTCATTCGAGTTTCAGTAGTAAATGAAGATAGGAGAAAGGACTGATTGATAAGTTTTATTTCAGATCACCAATGCTTCTTCACCTTAAATTCCTTTGAAATGGAAAAGAGGACCTTTTGATTATGAAAGTGTGAGTTAGACCCTAGGTAAGTACTGAATAAGTTTTTGATGGCAGACTTTAAAGATACCAGGTTTAAGGGGAAATCACCTTCTGAAGATCTCTTATACAAAGAGTTTAATAACCATTTGAGCAATGAGCCCCAAGGGACATTCTGCTGACATCCATTTTAAATCACTGAAGAAAACACATTTTCTTAGCTGCATGATTAATTTTTTTATGACAATTAACTTAACTCTTACTAAGGAAAAGAGGAGAATATATTAAACAGAATTCTGAAAGATACAATGAGGGTTATAGGCAGGCCTAAATTTTAACCATCAAAAGTGTTAGATACTCACTATAAAATGAACATGAACTAGCAAAACATACATACAACTAAATATTTTTTTAAAAATTCTTTTTTCTAACTGAGCCAAATTGTGTTAGAATTAGTTTATTTATATGATACTGCTTAGCACGTCTTGGAGCTTTTATGGCCTGGTGGTAAGAAACTGTGCTGCAACCCCCCCAAGGGATATTGTATAAATCCATCAGCTGCTCTGCAGGAGAAGGACGGGTAATCTCCTCCCATGCAATTAACTGTCCCTGAAAACTCATAGGAGTATCAGTGATGGGTTAGATCTGAACCAACAATATACAACATCAGCAAGTACCTATTAACACTTGAATGAGACCTCCATGGTCATGTGCAAACAGTGGTCAGTCACGATGCTGTAAAGACTTCAGATTTGACATTGATATCAGGAAGCTTTAAGCACGAGCTTGAGAATCAAGTTTCTCATTATCAGAATAAATGAGAACATGAAAATAAACAATTGCAATACAACCAAGAGAAACTGTGGAGATAATGAAATGGCTTTATTCATAAATAAAACAATGGATTTAGATACTAACGTCTCTAGGGCCAGTGTCATCCAGTGATGAAGCCATCTCCTCATGTGAAAGGAATCACTCATGAGCCTTCACCACAAGTTCAACATCCCATCACACCCTTCTTTGTCATAACTCTTTCCATTAAGGTCCATATTGCTCCTTCATTTTAGCATTGGTCAAAGCAGAGGCATTCATCTTCCTCCAGAAACAGATATCACTGATCACTAGTCTTCTTCCTGACTTGCAGATGGGGAGGTAGGAAGTGGCATATGAGTGGAGTAGTGAATGGTCACTATGTGGGATGATGTGTGACATCTTCATGCGGCACCAGCTCCACCTCCTCTACTGTAGACCTTGGGTCCAGTCAGGTGTTTCCTGCTCTGACAGTGTTAAGTACAGTCCAATATGTTGCCCTCTAGCACCATGGTGGCACCACCATATTTGAGGGAAGTACTCAAAAGTTCTTCTAATCCAAGGAAGACAAGAAAGTTTGATTTTATCTACTTTTTGTGTAATAACGTAGAAATATATATTACCATCAAAGAGGAATATCAGTATTAGCATTAGTATATTCTTAAAAAAAAAATAGATGAATTAGTACTGTTCTTTGGTGTTGTTTGTGTTGTTGTATTTTTGACATTGAGTTGAGCCCAACTTAATTGAGGCCTTATGAACAAAAGGCCTGAAGTCTTTCTATAATTATCATTTCTCCAAGTTCATAGAGTTTTCAGAGAAATGTGGTTTAGGAAGTGGATGCCACTTCTGCTTCCAAACTTGAATCAGTCTAGGAGCTCCACCAAACACCGCCCTTGATGGGTAGCCATTATGGTGTTTGGCATTCCTATGGCACAGTTGTTCCATTATGGAATTTGAAACCCAAATGGAACAGGATTAAGTGTCACAGAAAACTCAGATTACCTCATCACACCAAATTGGCCAGAGTGCTGCCTCGGAAGAATGTTCCTCCAAAATATAGTAACAAGGGATTAAAATATAATCCCTCAGGCTCAAATTTTAAATATAAGGGAGCCCCAAGAGATTTTGTTGACTCTAAACAAGTAGTATAAATAAAAACAACCTAACAATCCACACAGATCCTCAACCAAAAGAAGAGTACCATCTTAACAGAATTTAGCTGCTTCATCCAAATCCAAAGTGGAGACAAGGGCTTTGGGGTTATATGTCTTGTTAAATGCCATCTAGTATCAGCCCTATAGGCCAAAGAACTATTGTCCTTCTTCTAAGTTCATAGAGTTTCCAGAGGCATCTTTAGGATGTTGATTCCACTCCTGCTTCCAAGCCTGTCTTAATCAGTGAGCTCTACCAAACATTGTCAACCATGTGTAACCATTATGGCATTATTGCACACTATTTGGTATCATAGCAATCCAAAGTTACCTCAATAAAGAGAAAAGACATAACAGTGTTGTACCACTTAGGAGAATGTTCATTTCAAAGATAAATAAAAATCTAAATGAATTTTCAAAGAAACCAGGCCTGCACCCTTAGCTCTCATTGGCCAAAAAAGAGAGAAAAGATTACAGACTTGAAAATCACATAAGGCAGTTCAGTTCTGTCCTTGAAAGGTTGTTGTGAGTCAGAACCAGGCAGAGGGGAGTAGGTTTCATCTGGTTGGCCATTGATAGGCCTATTTTTTGATAGAAAAACAAATTTAAATGAGCACCAAAGAGCTTAATCTCATAGATAACTTATATTTTCACACTAATTGCAATGATAAGTTGGTGTTATGTTTTCAATTTCTAGGAATATTGTGACAGAGTAAATCCAAATCTAGCTTGTGAAATCAATGAGGGAAATAATATTAGAAATTTGTAAACATTTTCAAAAACATTTTAAAACAGAGACGATAATGGTTAATTATGACGGCAAAATCGAAATTATTTGGCATATGTGGCATTAAACACTAGATAATTGTTTCAAACTACTGCCCAGTGGCCAACCTGTTTCAATAATGTCTAATTGGAACATAATCACTTTCGTTAATTTTATTTTTTTACATATTCTCATGCTACAAATGAAGGATGGAATAATTTTATCAGAGACTATATAAGCCCACAAATCTAAATATTTTGTCATTACAAATAAAAATAACCAGACATTTCTTACAAGTATAGGGTAAATAAAATAACCATTCTCTTGGACTTTATAGGATAAATACCATAACTTTTCTCTTGGATCTTATCAAGGATTCTATATGGCATTTTTAACTACCAGACACACTTTTGGTTTTCTCATAGCTTCTTATTCATATAGATTAAGAACACAGGCAGCATGCACCACAACATAAATTATCTGATCAACTCTCCCTTACCAGCAGCATACTAATAAGAGTTTCTTTAATCATTGTTTTATTCTACTCACACCTCCATGATAGTCAGGGAAGTCATTGGTAACTTTCAAATGGACTCCATTATTCTTTATGGCATGTTCTTTGTCTACTGTTCTCTTGTGACACTTGTTAACCAACAACTGGTTAAACGGCATTAACGGATTTATACAATATTTTCAGCATATAAGTTACTTCTTCCCAGATCATGGGCTTTAATTTCTTAAATAGATTATGCCAATATATAGGCCTTAATTTCTTATGTAGAGACATTGAAGATTACAACGGAATATACTGAAGCAATAAAGAAATATCTTCAAAAATGCTTGCCTATGTGAAAATTATGCATAGTCTTCAGAAAACATAAGTCTTCTTAGAAAAGAAGAAAACAAATTTTCCTAACTTATAAAATTCAAAAACATCAAAGAATTCAAATCTTGTAGATAGATAAATAGTTAGATAATAGATAGATAGATAGATAGAGATACAGAGATAAATAGAAATGTCTAGATATCTTTATTCTATATCTCTTTTCTGTTTTTTGACCAGGAAAATGATAGAGATTGACAAACTCTCCTTCTGCATCATGACATTGGTGGTAAAACATGATTATTAGTGGCAATGGGTGATGAGCTAAGAAATCTAGAGGCTACTTAGCCAACTGACTTGAAAAGATTCATGTTTATTCCCATTCCAAAGAAAAAAAAGGAGATATGACAGAATGTGTGAATGAATTATTGAACAATGCTAATAATACCACACAGAAGCAAATCCCTGCTGAAGTTTACCCAAAACCAACTGTAACAGCACATGGACAGAGAATTTCCAGAAGCACAAGTTGGACTCTAAAGAGGCCATAGTTCTAGGCAAATGGCAAATGGATTTTGGTTAGAAACAGAAAAATATCAAAGGAATGTCTATTTGTGTTTCAAAGATTATTCAAAGGCATTTGACTATGTGGATCACAAAAGATTTTGGCTAACTTTGAGAAGAATGATAATCCCAAAACACCTAATTATTCTTATGTGTAACGTTTATTTGGACCAGGAAACAGTCATTAGAACAGAACAGGGAAACAGTGCATGGTTCAAAATCAAAAAAGGCATGAATCAGGGATGTGGCGTATATCCTTAACTTTTCAATCTATATGCAGGACAGACCATTCAAGATACTAGACTTTATGAGGAGGAATGTGACAAACAGGAGTGACAAGTGGCGGAAAACCCATCAACCCATCTACTATGCAACAACTACTATGATGAGACAATCTTGTTTGCCGAAAGTGAGAACAACCTGAAGCACTTGCTGCAGAAAGTCAAGGACTGCAGTCTGCAACATGGATTGAAGCTCAACATCAAAAAGGCAAATATCACCAGTGAGCTAGTTGGTAGCACCATAACAATTTCTGCTTGCTTGGTTCCACAATCAATTATCTTGGCACCAATAGACAGGAAATCAAAACACAAATTGCATTAGGTAACTTTGCTGTCAGGGACTTCTCCAGAGTACTGAAGAACAGTGATGTTAGTCTAGAGGCTAAGGTATGCCTGATCCAGGCCATGCTCTTCACAAGTAATTGTTATACATAAGAACACTTGACTTTTGGTGCTGGGGAAGAATACTGAATATACTGTGGACTAACACCAGAACAAATAGGTTTGTCCTGGGAAAGGTGAAATCAGGCTGTTTATTAGAAGCAAGGATTTTGACACTCTGTTTCACATAATCTAAGCATGCTGCCAGGATTGACCAACTTTTGGAGAAGGATGTCATACTTGCAAGAGTAGAGGGACAATGCAGTAGAGGAATATCCAAGATAATCCGATTGACACAGTGACTGGAGTTATGGGGCTGATATGTCAGGGACAGAGAGATTGGCTCTGGATGACACAGTTTTCAGAGCTGTTGTGCACAGGGTCACTATGAGTCACAGGCGACTCAATGGAATATAACAACAACATGAGAGACATGAGTCTTTTTAAAACAACCAAAAAAGTTAAGTTGGCAATTACCGACTTAACAATTATCTTCCCTACAACATTTGTTTTAAGAAACTCTTCTGCTGTCAAGGAACTCTTCAAGGTGCAAAATAGCAATGATTGCAGTTTAAAGACTAACTTTTGCCTGGTTGAAGCCCTGCTATTTTCAATTGGTTTTCGTTAGAGTCAAAGATGCTGGAACTTAATCTCACCTACTTTGGGAATGTTAGAAAGAGAAGACAGTCTTTGGAAACATATATCATGTTTGGTAAGGTGGAGGGTCATCCACAAAGAAAGGAAGACCTTCAGACTGACACCGTGACTGTAACAATGGCTCAAGTGCATCAGAGATGATCACGATGTCACAGGACAGGGCAGGGTACAGATCTGCAGTGCTCAAGGACACTACAGATCATCATCAATGTGATGGTGCCTAACAACACAAACAACCTATGCATATATGAAAGTTAAACAATGAAAATGATAATCAGAAAAGAATAAAAGCCTTTGAATTGTTGTGTTGGCAAAGAGTCCTGAATAGTCCATGGATGGCCAAAAAAAACCAACAAAACAACTCTGTTTTAGAGAAAGTACAACCAGAGCATCCTTTAGAGACAAAGATAAGTGAAACTTCGTTGGGCATACTTTTTACATGTTTTAGGAGAGGTCAGTCATCAGAAAAAGATTTAATGCTGGAAATGGTGGTTGTTATATGCGGTCAAGTTGTTTGCAACTCATAGATACGCTATGTACCACGTATTATGTACTTGGAACCCTGACCCATCCTGAGCCAGTCTTATTGTCTCTGACACACCTATCCATATTATCTCAGTTACTGACTTCCTCTCTTTTGCGGTCCCATATGCCTTCCAAGCATGGTGTCCCTCTCCAAGGTCTGGTCCTTGCTGGTAACATGCCCAAAATATGTGAGTTAGAACATCAAAATCCTTGCCTCCAAGGAACAGTATGGCTTCTCCTCCTCCAGAATGGACCTGTTTGTTCTTTTGGATGTCCATCATAGTATGTTCAATACTCTTCTCTATCACCATATCTCAAAGGCATCAATTCTTCTATCATCCTTATTCATTGTCTAGCTTTCTAATGTGTAGCAAGTAATCACAAAGACTGTGGCCTGGATCAGGTGCACCTTAGTCTCTAGACTGACATCGTAGCTCTTTAGCACCCTGGAGAAATCCCTAACAGCAGATTTTTTTCCAAGGCAATTAGTATTTTTATTTCCTGACTGCTGGTATCAAGGATGTTTATTATGGAACTGAGTGAGCTGAAATTGTTGATAATCCCAATCTCTATCTATTATGGTGCTGCCAATTGGCCCAGTGTTGAGAGTCTTTGTTTTCTTGATGTTGAGCTTCAGTCCATAATGAAAACTGTAATCCATGACCTACAGCAAACATTTCAGGTCCTCCTCAGTTTCAGCATGCAAGGTTGTGCTATCTGCATAGTGTAAATTGTTAATGAATCTTCCTCCAATTCTGTTATCACATTCCTCTTCAGAGTTCAGCCTCCTGAATAATCTATTCCTCATATAGATTTAAAAGTATGGAGACAGGATGCATTCCTGACACACTGTTTTCCTGATTTTGAGCCATGTAGTCTTTCTTTGCTGTATATTGACGACTGTTTCCTGGTCCAATATAGTTTTCCTGTGAGTAACAATAAGGTTTCCTAGAATTTTCATTCTTCTGAAGGTTAGCCACAATTAATTGTGATCCACGCAGTTAAATGCAGACTCATAAGTAGATCAATTCATGCTGTGACAGTAAAAATGAATGGACTTTCCAATTGTGGACATAATAACAGCTCAGTATACTACGTGGTTCAGATTTGTTGTTCATTTTATTGCTCTTAGTTCTAGTTGACATAATGACATCTAATAACAACACTCTTGTTGTTTTAGTTTTTATACATGTAACATTCAATTAAAATAAGTCAACCCACACTAGAGATGTGGTAGCTGTGGCGTCTGTGCTGCTGCTGCTGCTGTTGTTGCTAAGTACTGTTTAGTTGGCTGTAACTTACAGCAACTCTATAAAGAAGAGATTGAAATTTCGCTCTATATTGTGACTTCTTCATAATATTTTCCTCTCAATATCTTCATCTTCACAATCTTCACATTCCTAAATTCTTCCTCAGGATGACCTCTCTTTCACCATCCTTTTAAGTCCACTTTTTCAAAAACTGTGTCAACTTACCAAGTTGAGAGTCTTCATCTATTATTTTCACACTGCTTTTTCAAGCATCACAGCTTTTTATAAAATGTAGCTCATCTTAAAAACGTGCCCCAAGTGTATGAAATGCTGTTCAATGATCCCTGACTCCAAGGAGCACCCTAGTTGGAGTTCTGCATGACAGATTTGTTTGTGTATTATGATATATTCAATAATCCTTTTTAAAACCACAATTCAAATGCATCTATTCTTCTTTTGTCTTTATTTTTTATTGTCCAACTTCCAGATGCATAGGAAGAAATGGAAAATAGCTTGACTTGGATTACATGTACTTCAGTCTTTAAACTGACATCTCTGCCCCTTGGCATTTTAAAGAGGACCTTGAGGGTGAATTTGCATAATACAGGGTATCTTTTTATGTCTTGAATGCTACTACTATGGCTTTGATTGTGAACGCAATTAAAATTAAATTTGTGCCAATATTCAATCTTGCCAACTTCAGTCTTTTGTCTATCTATCATGATGCTGCCTAATGTTCCATTTGTGGTGTTCAGTTGTAATTCATATTGAAGAGTATAGTCTTTCATCTTCTGCAGCAAGAGCTTCAAGACTTTTTTAACTTTTTGCAGGCAAGGATTAGTTATTTGCATAATGAAAGTTCTTTATGAATCTTTCCACAATCCTGATGACACTTTTCTCTTCATTTCCTCAAACTTTTCAAATTATTTGCTAAGTAGACAGGTTGAACAGACATGGAGAAAGGATTAAACATTCTCACACATTTTTCCAGATGTTTAAACATTGAAGTTTCCTTTATAATTTGGTTTTTAATAAAGTTCACATGCAATGAAAGAAAATAAAACACTCCACAGTTGTAATACTTATTGACTTGCTATTGTTGTGTACTCTAGAGTCAGAACCAATACAAGGTGATCCTTCGATGAGTTTTCAGAGGCAGTTTGTCACACAGGAGAAGTTTGCTCATCCTTCACAAAACACAGTCAAACCATACCCCATTATTTTATGATTTACTGTATTTCCTCACAATTATTTACAAGAATAACTTTAATATCTGTGATGTATTAAATGTAGACATAATAGGACCCTAATTACCATCATTTTGAGAAGATAAATGTCTAAATATTCATTGGTTTGTAAGTTTGCTAACTAGTGCAGGTAGTGTATATTAAAAATGACTTCAACATTTCCTTAATTTTGGAGAAAAAATGAACTGTAACGAATGGCTTCAAATTCACTAAAATATTTAGGTTGCTTCTCAGAAGAATAAATATTGAGGAAACAATTTAAGGGTTTATACGTGACACTGTTGTTAGGTTCCATCAAGTCAGGTACAATACATAGTGACATGATAACAGATCAAGTTCTATCCTACTCTGTGTCATCTTCAAGATCTCTAACACACTAAAGCCCATTGCTATGATCGCTGTGTCAATCCACCTGGTTGAGGGTCTTCCTCTCCATCATTCCTCCACCTTTCCAAACACGATTCCCCTCTCCAAAGAACCACCTCTCTGAGCAACATGCTCAAAGTATGTGAGACAACGCGTCATCATCTTTGCCTCTGAGAAACACTCTGTATGCACTTTCTCCAAAAACATGTTTGTCCTTTTGCCAGTCCATGAATATACATTCAATATTATCTTCAATATCACAGTTCAAAGGAGCCAATTATTATTCTTTGACTCACGTATTCAAAGACATTTGACTCTGTGAATCATAAAAGATTATGGCTAATATTGAGAAGAATTGGAATTCCAGAACAATTAATTGTGCTAATGTGAAACCTTTTCTTAGAACAAAAAAGAGGCTATTGTGAAAATAGAGCAAGGCTATGGTGCTCAGTTTAAAATTAGGAAAGGTGTGTGTCAGGGCTGTATACTTTCTCCATACTTATTTAATCAGTATACTGAGAAAATTATTTGAGAAAGTGGACACTATGAAGAAGAATGTGGCATCAGGATTGGAAGAAGGCTCATCAATAATCTTCATTATGCAACTGACACAACTTTTCTTGCTGAGATTGAGGAGGACTGCAAAACCTAGAAACTGCAGCTTTCAGTGTGGATTGCATTTCAACATCTAGATAACAGAAATCCTCTCCACTGTACTGATAGGAAACATCACGATAGATGGAGAAAAGACTGAGATTATGAATGACTTCATTTTAGTTAGATTCACATTAGTATACTTTGTACCAGCAGTCAGGAGATCTGGGGACATTTTACACTGGAAAAATCTTTAATCAAGATTTCTCCACATTATTGTGGAGAAATGATCTCAGTTTGAGGACTAAGGTGTGCCTGATTCTTTTTCAGCTTTTTTATACATGATACTAAGGGACAGGAATTGTTCTCCAATGAGATATATTGCCAAAACAGACTCTAGGATACTCATAGTCCTGTTCCAGATATTCAGATTTTTCTCTCATGTGTTTCTAGTGAAATCTGTTCTGGCAGTTAAACTAAATAGCTATTCAAATGTATTACACTATGAGGAAAAAATAATATCATTTTAAAATTTTGGATTCTTGCAATTAATTGACCATTTAAAGAATTCCTCTATCTACATTATCATGAAGAAAATTGTTTTACTTTACTAATTCAAAGAAATAAAATGTTTTCTTCTTCCATTCTGTTCTTTATCATCTATAATATATTTTAAAACAGACATACCATTCTAAATGTGGATTTTGACTCAGTATTGCACAATACTTTTCATTAATTTCACGATGCTGAATTTCTTCAGGTTATAAAATACAATAAATATAAGTATTGAATTTAATAACTTCAGATTCAAATCAGATGTTGACCTGTCTTTATTCACATATTTATGTATTTCAGCAAATATTTGTTTAATATTTGTGTGCCAAGCACTATGCCAGATGCTAGAAAACAGACATAAATATGATATATACAGACCCTGTTCTCATGAGGTTTAGAGTGTAATACCATTATGCTTTAAAATCTCACAATAAATATGAAAAAGACTTTCAGTATTGGGGTTGACCTTTAGAAGATATTGAAAGGAAATTCCAATATTGTTTCCAAGTCCTTAGGTATTCTATTATGCAGATTCACAGAATAAAGCTTCTTTATTAAGTAGAGTAGGTAGTTGCTTAGATGAAAACAGTTATTTTGGACCAGATATTCCAAAACAATGTTTCTCTATCATTAGCATTTTTATGTTTCTCTTGGCAAACACTAAAAAATGAAGGCATATGTGAGTTTGGAATGCAGCTAGAAATAACATTACTGTATCTATTTTCACAACTTTCAGTCACTTAGTAGCTTATAATGCCCAGAATATCTTTATTTAAGAATTAATAATACTATTTCCTGTCAGGAAATCTCTAAGAGCTGTTCTTGATAAATGCAAGAAATCAGTGGATGGAAAAAATTAAAAGCAACAAAGTTAAATAAATAAGCATATTAAGAAATGCCTAAATAAAAAAAAAATAAAAAATTAAAAAGAGAAATGCATAAATAGCATGCTTAAGACGTTCTACATACATATCTATAAATTAGAGACTACGTTTCATCATTTTAACATCTATGAAAATCCTTAGCACAGTTAATAACAGTTGCTAACAGTATAATTGGGGATATTTTCTGATTAATAATTATTTTGAAAGAAAACTTTTTAGCTAATTATTACAAACTTTCTGAAAATGGATATGATAAGAAGCAAAGGCTGTTGCTTCTGTTAGAAGTCATCGAGCTGAATATTACTCTTAGTAACCCTATTGAAAACAAATATGAATTCCATCCTATTCTGTGCCATCTTCAAATTTTCTGACACACTAGAGCCCATTGTGGCAGTCACTGTGTCAATCCACTGGGTCAAGAGGCTTCCTTTCCTTTACTAACCCTCACCCTTCCAAGCATCATATCTCTCTCAAACGAATAGCTTCTCCTAGCAACATGCCCAAAGTATGTAAGGTAAAGCCTCATCACTCTAGACTTCAAAGAGCACTCTGGTTGAACCCTCTTCAAGACATATTTATTTGTTCTTCTGACAGTCCATGAGATGTTCAGTGATCTTCTCCAACACCATAGCTTAAAGGTGTCAATTTTCTGTCATCATTATTCATTGCCCTACTTTCAGAGGCATAACAAGTGATTAGAAAGATCATGGTCTGAGTCAGATACTCCTTCATAATCAAACTGATATTATTACTCCTCAGTAATTGGAGATGTCCCTAAATGCAGTTTTTCCTAATGCAATATATCTTCTGACTTCCTAACTAGTATTAATTGGGGATCCAAGTAAGATGAAGGTGTTGAAAGTTTCAATCTCTTTTCCCTCCATCATAATATTGCCTATTGGCCCAGTGGTAAGACTCCATTTTCTTGACATTGAGATTTGAAATCCAAATTGAAGGCTGCATTCCTTGATCCTCCGCAATAGGTGCCTCAAGTCCTATAAGAGTTACATACGAAATGCCAGTTTGTCATGTTTGAGAATAACATTGTTCTAATTGGTAAAACACTTGTCTATCAGTTTACTGTACTGAGTTAATATGTGGACTACTTTGATACTGAAAGCTGTGCAACTGGTATGTCAACTGCCGTTAAGAGTTACTCATGGTTAATAGATTTTAGTAGAAATTTCAGATTAAGAAAGACTAGGAAGAAGGATGGGCCATCCACTTTTTAATAAGGGGTCTTTGAAAAACCTATGAACAATAGAAAGTAAAGACTAAGAATACAAAATTTTGAAGCGTATTTATTGGAGAAACAAATTATTTTACTATTTACAGAAAGAGAACACTACAAAGTACTGAAGAGTAATGATGTCAGTCTGAAGACTAAGATGCACCTGATACAAGCCATGTTTTTGCAATTACTTGCTATGCATCAGAGAGCTGGACAATGCCTACGGATGATAGAAGAGTTGATGACTTTGAGCTGTGGTTCTGGAGTAGAGTATACTATAGACTGCTAGGACAACAAACAAGTTAGTCCTGGGGAGAGTGAAGCCAGGCTTTCCCTTGGAGGCAAGGATTCCGAACCTTCTTCTGACATACTTTGGACATGTTGCAAGACTGGCTCACTCATTGCAAAGGGATGTCATGCTTGGGAGGGTGGAGGGACAGTGCAGGAGAGGAAGACCCTCGATGAAATGGATTGATTCAGTCACTGGAGTAATGGGGATAACTGTGTCATTGACAATAGGATTGGCAAGGGATAGAGCATTGTTTAAGGCTTTTGTGCATAGGGTCACTATGAGTTGTAGGCAAGTCGACAGCACATAACAACAATCAGAAAGCAAAACAAATGACAAGGCACTTACTCTCAGTAGCATAGCAAGTGTTGGAAAGACCATGGCTTGAATCAGGCTCTCTTTACCTGCAAAATAACATCATTACTCCTCAATAATTTGAAGAGGTCCCTAACTTCAGACATTCCCAGTGCAAAACATCTCCTGATCTGGTGAGTGCTGGTACCAAGGATGCTGAAAGTGATTCCATGTAAGATGAAGAAGCTGTTGACAGTTTAAATCTTTTCTCCAACCATCATGATGTTGCCTATTGGTCCAATGGTGAACATTTTTTCTTCTTGACTTTGAGATGCAATCCAGACTGCAGACTGTATTCTTTTATCCTATGCAGCGAGTGCTTCAAATCCTCCTCACTTTGAGCAAGTAATGTTGTGTTATCTACATAACACAGGTTATGCCATACTCTTCTTCATAGAGTTCACCTTCTCCAATAATTTGCTCAACATACAGATTGACTAATTACAGAGAGAAGATGCAACCCTGAACACTCATTTCTTAATTTTAAACCATATAGTATTCCCTGCTCTGTACAAACAATATCCTGTTGATCTAGGTACAGTTTTCACATGAGCACATTTAAGTGTTCTCAGATCCCCATTCTTCTCAATGTTAGTCATAATTTGTTATGATTCACACAGCCAAATCTTTTCACATTGTCCATAAAGCACAAATAGGAGTTCTACTATTCTTTGCTTTCAGTCAGTGTCCATCTCAAATAAGTAAGGATTTGGACATGTTGCCAGGAGGGACGGGTCCTTGGAGAGGGACATCATGCTTGGGAGGGTGGAGGGACAGCGCAGGAGGGGAAGACCCTCTATGAGATGGGTTGATTCAGTGACTGGGGTAATCGGGATGGATGTGTCAGAGGCGGTGCGGTTGGCGCAGGATAGAGCAGGCTGTTGTGCATAGGGTTGCTATGAGTCGGAAACGACTCGACGGCACATAACAACAACAACAGCATCCTTGGTACCAGAGTGTCTTTGTAACTTGAGCTGAATTTCTTGCAATTCTCTGTCTGTGAAGTGTTCTAGTTGTTTTGAATAATCTTCAGCAGTATTTTGCTTACATGTGGTATTTTTCAAGAATTTCTACATTCTGTTGAATTACCTTCTTTGGGAATGGGAACAAACGTCTATTTCTTCCAGTCATTTAGTCAGAATTCAGTCTTCCAAATATCCTGGCATAAACTGGTAGCATACAATCTGTCATTAGAAACTTTGACTTGATATCTCATCGATCCGTTGTTGTTATATGTCTTTGTGTTACCTGCGACTATGCATGTTACCTCTGAAAGCTGCCCTATTCTGTGGCAATCTCATCATCTCAGATAAACCTAATCCTTTGGGCCAGCTGTCCCTCCATCCTTTCAAGCATGATGCCCCTCTCCAAGGACTGGTCCCTCCTGGCCACATGCCCAAAGTATGTGAGATGAAGCCTCAAAATCCTTGCCTCCAGCGAGTAGCCTGGTTTCACCAGGACAGATCTGTTTGTTCTTCTGGCAGTCCATGGTATGTTCAACACTCTTCTCCAGCACCAAAACTCAAAGACATTGGTTCTTCTTTTATCATCCTTAGTTATTGTCTAGCTCTCTGGTACATAGCAAGTAATTATGAAGACCAAGGAGCAGGTGTACCTTAGTGTTCAGACTCACATTGTTGCTCTTTAGCACTCTGGAGAGGTTCCTGACAGCAGAATTTCCCAATGCACTTTGCCTTTTGATTTCTTGACTGCTGATGCCAAGAGTGTTGATGGTGGAACCAAGCAAGTTAAAAGTATCAAGAACCTCAATCTTTTCTCTGACCATCGTAAAGCTGCCAATAGATCCAGTGGTGAGAATGTTTTCTTTTTTTATTTTTATTTTATACTTGTTTGCATACAAAGTTCATAAAGTTCATATACATTGTGAAAACAATGTATATTTTTTGTTTTCTTGATTGGCACTTCTATCCATATTGAAGACTATAATCCTTGAACTTCTGCAGCAAACTCCTTTTGTTTCAGCAAGTTTGTGCTCCTAGAATATATTTTTTTCAAGTTCTCTTTTATTTCTTTTTTAAGCTCTGATTTATTTACAAATTACAAATCTATTTAAAAATTTCATTGTTTATCAAAAATTTATTATATTTTGCCAATGCAGCTTGAACTCATTTTCTCATTTCCGTTGGTTCTTGATCATATGATACTTCCTGAAATATTTAACTGTAGACCAATTATTTTTAGTACTATGAATCTTTGTACACTCCCATCTATTTTTAAAGCTTCCTGAATCAAGATTTTTCCTGTAGGATCTACCAATATTGCAACTTGGGATTTAATTTTTTTTTTCCTTTCAGCTTACTTTGTTTTCAAGTAAAAAATTTACTAAGAAAAAAAGTAAAATAAAAAAAATTAATTAAGAATGCATCAAAGTCCATTAATGATTATTGGTAACTAGAATGTTAACTTAGGAAGCAATGAAGAAATGAAAGTGGTAGTCAGACAGTATGAGCTTTGTGACAAAATGAGGCCTGAAATAGACGGGTTGAATTTTTGACATTCAATCGTTTATTCATTACAAATTGTTGTTATGTGCCATTGAGTCACCTGCGACTCACAGCGACCCTATGTGCAACAGCCCTAAACCCTGCTCTGTCCTGTGCCAATCTCACTATTTCTGACATCTCCACCCTGATTACCCCTATCACTGAATCAATCCACCTCATAGAGGCTCTTCCCCTCCTGTGCTCTTCCTTCCCCTCCACCCTCCTAAGCATGATGTCCCTCTCCAAGGACTGGTCCCTCCTTGTAACATGTCCACAGTATGTCAGACGAAGCCCCAAAATCCTTGCCTCCAAGGAGCAGCCCAGTTTAACTCTCTGCATGATGAATCTGTTTGTTTTCCTAGCAGACCATGGCACCCTCAATATTCTTCTCCAGCACCACAGCTCAAAGGCATCAATTCTCCTTCTATCCTTCCTAGTCACTGTCCAACTCTCTGACAAATACCTTAAAAAAAAAGAAAGAGAAAAAGCTAATGACATCTTTACACATGGACCTCACCTGATGGACTGTATAGACTATATCTGTGGAACAAAGCAGTAGTGAAGCTCAATATTGGCAGTCAAACCAGGTCACGTGTGGACTGTGGAATTCTGTTGTTGTTGTTGTTGTTGTTCTTATTATGTGCTGTCAAGTCACCTGCAACTCATAGCAACCCTATGGACAGCAGCTCTGAAGCCTTCCCTATTCTGAGCCAGTCTCACTGAGTCTGAACACCTACCCCCATTGCCCCAGTTACTATATCAATTTATCTCAGGGAGGGTCTTCCTTTCCTGTGCTGTCCCTCCATCCTTCTGAGCATGATATCCTTCTCCAAGGATTGGTCTCTCCTGGCCATATCCCTAAAGTATGTGAGACAGCTTCAAAATCATAGACTACAAGGAGAAATTTGGTTTCACCCTCTCCCAGACAGAACTGTTTGTTTTCTTCAGTCCATGGTATGTTCAAGACTCTTCTCCAACCTTACAACTCAAAGGCATGAATTCTTCTGTCATTACTCGTTTGCAAGATCAAGTAGTTGTTGTGTACCATAGAGTCAGAATTGACCGATAGCTGACCCTCCAGTAGGTTTTCAGAGGCAGTTAAGCTCACAGGAGCAGATTGCTCTGGTGTACTCAAACCACATGCCTTTGGCATTGCAGCACAACTTTTTGTCACTAGGTTACCAGGCCTATGAATTTAAGTTGTAGTGGAAGAAAATTAAAACAAGTCTGTTGTTGTTGTTGTTAAGTGCTGTCGAGTCGCAGGTGACTCATGGCGACCCTATGAAGGAGAGTCCTCGATGCTTGGGTGCCTTTCATCCTCTCTTCAGGTTCATAGGGTTTCCAGAGGCAAGCTATTATGGAAGTGGATGCCACTCCTCCTTCCACAAAACAAGTCTAGAAAACCAAAATAGAAAACCTTAGTCTATATTCCACTTGTATTTAAAAGTTATCTTAAGAAGAGATTTGAAGCATTGAACAGCACCAATCAATGCTTATCAGATGAACTGTAGGATGACATCAAGGATATCATCCATGAAGAGAGCAAAAGGTCATTACAAAATCATAGGAGAAAGGAGAAGTGAAGATGGACTTCAGAAGAAACTATGAAAATGGGACTAGAACATTGAGAAGTCAAAACCAAGGGAAGAGATGATGAAATATGAGTTCAATAGAAGATTTTAAAGGGCGGCTCAAGAAGACAAAGCAAAGTAGTGTAACGTCATGTGCAGAGAGCTGCATTTAGAGAATAAAAGGGAAGACTTTACTCAGCATTTTTCAAGCTGAAAGAACTCAAAACCAAATTATAGCCAGAAATTGAAATACTGTGAGATGCTACAAACTCTTGAAAAATTAATAAGAATTTTTAGTATTATATAAAAGCATATATAATAATTTATCTATATGCCATGGCAGATCCTTGATGTTGTTGTTGTTGTTGTTATGTGCCGTCGAGTCGTTTGTGACCCTATCTACAACAGCCCTAAACCGTGCTCTATCCTGTGCCAATCGCATCGTCTCTGACACACCCATCCCAATTACCCCAGTCACTGAATCAATCCACCTCATAGAGGGTCTTCCCCTCCTGCACTGTCCCTCTACTCTACCCAGCATGATGTCCCTCTCCAAAGACCTGTCTCTCCTTGCAACATGTCCAAAGTATGTCAGATGAAGCCCCAGAATCTTTGCCTCCAAGGAGTAGCTTGGTTTAACCCTCTCTAGGATGAATCTGTTTGTTTTCTTGGTAGTCCATGGTGCATTCAATACTCTTCTCCAGCACCACAGCTCAAAGGTGTCAATTCTCCTTCTGTCCTCCCTAGTCATTGTCCAACTCTCTGATGCATAACAAGCGATTGCAAAGACCATGGCCTATATCAGGCACACCTTTATCTCCAAAGAGACACCGTTGCTCTTGAGTACTTTAGAGAGGCCCCTAACAGCAGACTTTCCAATCACAATACATTTTTTTATTTCCTGGCTGCTGGTGCCAAGAGTGTTGACTGTGGAGCCGAGCAAACTGAAGCTGTGAACAATCTCGATCTCTTCGCCATCCATCCTGATGCGACCAATTGGTCCAGTGGTGAGAATCTTTGTCTTCTTGACATTGACCTTAGTCCATACTGAAGGCTGCAGTCCTTGACCCTCTGCAGTAAGTGCATGAGGTCCTCCTCAGTTTCAAGAGCAAGCTTGTGTCATCTGCATAATGCACACTGTTGATAGATCTTCCACCAATCCTAACGCCGCGCGTCTCCTCATAGAGCCCAGCCTCT
>NW_006399892.1:3427727-3430856 GCF_000299155.1 Elephantulus edwardii | reverse complement strand
AAAAAAAAATAATAAAATGGTTATCCTGTTCTATTCAGTGTGTAAGCAGCACATTAGTGCACTGGTTAAAGTGCTGGGCTGTTAATCAAACTATGTTTGTATTTACTGGTTACTTGAGGGAGAAAGCTGTGATTATCCCATTGATAAACATTTATATCCTTAAAATATCTATGGAGTCATTTTATTTTGTCCTTTGGTTTTCTACTTTTGATAGCAATGTGTTTTCATAGTCTTTTTTACAGGTATTTCTTAAAAAAAAACAACCCAAAAAACAACCCAACAGCTATTTTGCATAAAATATTATTGACATATCATCAATTTGTACAAAACATTACTGGCATTTTGTTACTCTGTTTTATCAGATTATTTGTTCAGTATACCTACTGAAATAGAAAGGTGAGAAGATGTAACCTAAGGTACATTTTTCCAGATTTTTAAACCAGTCAATATCTCCTTCCTTTTCATGTGTTATTATATATGATTGCACGGTATATATAGGATTTACAGGACTCTTTTTCCTCTTATCCTACAGGACTTTCATACATTATTATAGCTGTTTCACTGTCTTCCAGAACAACAATAACTAGGATAGATTTTGTCAATCATTTGATTAATATCCTGTTTCATTTCATCCTATTCTGCTCTGAAGATTGTGCTTTACAGTGTTTGCTAGTTTAGATAATTTAGTCTTTTCCTTAAAATAAATGTAAAACTTACAAAGGTCAGAAGAAGCATTTCTTTAACATGAGTTATTACTCAGGTTCTATAAGTCATTAAAAGACTATATTTATTATTTTATTCCTCCAACAATTCAGACTATTCAAGTAATCAAAATTTATCTATGAATATGCCCTATTGAAATCAGAACTTAGGTATAAAAGGAGAGATGTACAAAAAGCTTTTAAAAGCACATATGTGTTCTGTACTTCATTTATCATTTTTCTTCTTTCTTTAAGAATTTCTTAGTATTCTTATTTCATAGGAGATATGGTCATCAAAGTAATATTCACAAAGCGAATGCATAAAAAATAATTGAATGGACAGAGAACCTGTGGTATATTTACATGATAGAATACAAATGGAAATGAAGTGTTACGTTCCATTTGATCTATTTATCCTATAGTATCCATTTGGTATATATAGCCGGTGATATCTTTTTACACAAAAGAAAACAGAACTCAAATGCTCAACAACAAATGAATGAAAAGAGAAACTGTGGTATATTTATTAATGAAATACAATGCAACACTAAAGAACAATGACATATTCATAAAACACAACACAACACAACTTGGGAGAGTTCAGAAAGCATTATGTGGAGTGAAATAAGCCAGTTACTAAAAGACAAATACTGCATAAGACTGCTATGGTGAGAATAGGAGGATAACTGAAGGGAGAAGAAAGAACAGAAATAGAATGTACAGACAATGAACACTGTAAGGGCCACCCTTAATGGGATGGATTGAGATAAGGGCAACATTGATGGTGTTATGTGCCATTGAGTAGCCTGGGACTCACAGTGATCCTACATACAGTAACTCTAAACTCTGCTCTGAGCTCTATTCTGAGTGAGTCTCACTGACTTTGACACACCCGCCCTCATCTCTCCAGTTACTGTCCGTCCCTCTCATACAGGGTGTAACTCTCCTGTACTGTCTCTCCACCCTTCCAAGTATGATGTCCTTCTCCAAGGATTGGCCCCTCCTGGTGCTGAACTATGTCAGATGAAGCTTAAAAATCCCTGCCTCCCAGGAGGAAATTGATTTCACTTTCTCCATTACAGACCTATTAGTTCTCTGGATATGCATATTATAGTTAATACTCTTCTCCAGCACCACTACTCAAAGACATCAATAATTCTTCTGTCATACTTAGTCATTATCCAGCTCTCTGATGCATACCAGGTATTGGAAGACCATGGCCTGGATCAGGGGCACCTTAATCCCTCAACAATACATTTACTGAAATTTGTAATTAGTAACAAGATATTTGTAACTGTTCAAGTGAAAAAGGAGAGAGATGAGGAAGAATGGAAAGGAAATCACTAGAAAAGTGGAGATTATTGGGAGGATGTGAAAATTAGTGGGAGCATTAGGGGGAAGATAGAAGGCGTAAAAGATTAGTCAAAGCCCAACAGAGACTTGATAAGATATGATGATAAAAATAATAGTAATTATACAAAACAAAGTATATTAATGATTGTATAAAACAAAACCAAGTGTGCTTGAATAAAATTATATATATGCATGACTGTATACAAGTGAAAACCCTTTAAGAAAAGAAAAATAAAACCCTGTCTCATGGAGCAAAGCTGGCAGTACATTAGGTAGCCTCATAGAAGTATTATGTCATGCTACCATGTATCATGGGTTATTCTTTCTTTAATTCAATTTTGAAGTCTCTCTGCTCAGAGAAAATGAAATTTTAACGTGGGAAAGAAAAGTCTTAGCAAATAATTATAGGAAAGAAATCAACCTTCATTTGGCAAGACAGAGTTTTATTGTCTTGCGATTTTCAAACACCTTTTGCTCTTTGTGGATGATTTCTCAGTGTCTCTCTTTTCCCTTAGGTGCTTTGGCAAAAATCATGGCTTACTATGACCAGTTATTTTCTGCTAAGTACAGCAAAGTGTTTTTAGACTTGCATTTTCATTTTGTTACATGGGCACATGTGTTTAGGATCCAACTTCATTTTCACCATTTCCATCACCATTTCCAACATAGTAAGGTTGCTCCATGTTGCTAGATTTTATTTCTGAGGTGATATTGGGGGTTTATAAACCATTGGGTAGATATGTCAGAAGTAAAATAAAGAAAATGGAGTATGTATTTCTGTGGGGCTCTGGTGGCCTAATTTTAAGACCCTGAGCTGCAAGCCCCATGGCACAAAGTTTGAGTCCACCAGCTTCTCTGCTGGAGAAGGATGGACAGTCTCTTCCCACGTCATTAACTGTCTCTGAAAACCTGATGGAGGGTCAGTTGTAAGTTTGTTCTAACTCTACTGTGCACAACAACAACAACAACAAACAGGACTATGTAAAGGATTTTCAGCTTAATTGAGAAGCTTAGTAATACCATGGGCTATAGAAAATGCAGGGAGTCTCAAGTATTATCTATATAATTTTTATAT
>NW_006399892.1:3421361-3427627 GCF_000299155.1 Elephantulus edwardii | reverse complement strand
ATCTAGAGGCTGGTAGTTCAAATCTCAGTGCCACTCAGTGGAATAAAAATAAGACTGCCTGCTTTGTAAAGATTTGGAATCTTGGAAATCATGTAGGGGAGTTCTATTTTTATTCTAAGGGGTCCCTCTTACTTGAAATTAACTTAATAACAGGATTTTCGTTTGTTTGCTTGTTTTTATGGGTTGTTTAAGTCCATAGGGGGCACAAATGGTTTGTATGCAGCTATTAACTGACAGGTTGGTAATTTGAACTCACAGAGTGACACCACATAAGTTTAGCAATCTGATTTTATGAAGATGATAGTAAGAAAATTCTAAGGATCTTCTATTTACACAGTTAACATATAGGATTCAATGTGTCGGAATTGCTGTAATTTGTACTTGTTATTTTGTTGTTGTGTGTCCTAGAGTTAACTATAACTCTAAGAACAATAGATCTGAACCTTGTCCTATCCTGTAGCATCCTCTCCATGCTGGAGTCCATTGTTACAGTCACTTGGTCAACCCATCTCTTTGGGGTATTCTCTCTTTCTCTGACCTTTTGTATTTCTGAGCATCATATCTTTTTCCAAAAATACCTAGCATAGTTGAGATGACATTTCACCAGCCTTGCCTCCAAGGAGCACCTTTGTTGGACTTCCTCAAGGACAGGCCTGTTTGTCTTTTGGCAGTTGATAGGATGACTAGTGTTCTTCTTCATTTCCACAATTCAGAGGCATCCAGTCTTCTTCTATCATCCTTATTTATTATCTAAGTTCCAGATGCATAATACGTGATAGCTAGACAGAAGGTGCTAGCGTAATGTATTTAAACAATCATGATGGAAGTATTATTTTTTCCTTGATGACATGCAATTTATATAAAAGTGACATGAATTTTAATTAAATTTGACAATATTTGCACTCAAAATGCATAATTGTCAAGATGTTGAAAGAATATAAAACTCTCCAGAAAGTTTTCCTACATTTTTTCTAGTTAAATAGTAACAATCAGTTGATTTTGACTCAGTGGCAAGGAGTTTGAAGTTTCATTTCTTTTTTTTATTTCTGAGTAGTCTGTTGAGTATGCAATTATGAAAAAATACTTAGAATATTTTGAGAGTTACCAAAATGTGACATGAAGATATGACATGCATCTGTAGTGCTAGTACTGCAAGGTTCCCACAAACTTTCAATTTATTGAAAAACAAAGGAAATTCAACAAAGAAAAATAAAGTATCAGTGAAGAGCAGTAAAAAGAAGCACAATAAACCAGTGAACTGTGTAATAAGGAAAAGGTACCAACAACTAAACTAACCAGTGTCTGTTGACAATAGAAGCAGAAATAGAGTTCTAACTAACAAATATGTACATTTACTGTAAGGAGGACATGAAAGTTGGGTAAGATTGGAGATTGCTAGAGCAAAAGGCAATTTCAGATTCTGTCCTCAGGCAATAGTAGCAACAATTGCGGGGTGCTAAAGGTTTTGGATATTTATGTTCAGCCTCTTTCCCTACTATTCTTACATGGAAAATTACCTTGGTCACAGTTTTATATAAACTATTACACAGAGAATGAAACCAAGTTGCTCATTGGAAGCAGGAATTTTGAAATTCCATCACATATATTTTGAGCATGTTGCCCAGAGAGACCAATCATTGAAGAAGGACAGAAGGCTTGGAGGGGTGAAGGTACAGGATAAGAGAGGAAGACCCTAGATGACATTGATTGACACAGAAACTGGGATAATGGGTGTAAGTGTGTCTGAGACAGTGAAATTGACTCAGAATAGGTCAGGGTTCAGAGGTATAATACATAGGGTTGCTATGAGCCACAGTCAACTCAATGATACACAACATTCTGTAGATAAAATATTAGGTTTCTCACTCCTACTGCTACTCTACCAGTTTGCTATTCCAAAACCCTGTAATAAAATCTTAGAGTGATCCTTACATTTGGCTTATCTTATATTTCTTTAGAGGAAATGGTTTGAGAACTAAATGATCATTCAGATTGCTTTAGAACTCTTCAAGAATATACAACGGAATGGGGGAATATGGGATTTTAGGATGAAGTTGATCATAGTTGATATATTTTTAGTTTCATATTTCAGAACAATTTTATGATATTTTAACATCATCCCTTTCCTTTTTGAAATACATCATGTGGAATCATTGTTTTCTAATATTAAAGTTTTCATTTTGTGATTAAATTCTTGAGTAAAATGATTTTATTTTAAGTAGAAAGATAGCTAGATGATGATAGATAGATAGATAGATAGATAGATAGATAGATAGATAGATAGATAAAAACTAGGAAAACATGAAACAACTATTTGTGTATACTAAGATAGCTTAAGACAATTTTGTGAAAAGTAACTTTCCAATATTGTTCAAGAACATGGTGGTTTTGTTATGTGGCATTGAGTATGACCCTTTAAACAAAAGATGTGAACCTCATTTCATCCTACACCATCCTCACACTCCTGACACACAAGAGCCCATTACGGAATTCACCATGTCTTCTCCTTTGTTGACCCTGCACCCTTTTCAGCTTAATGGTGTTCTCCAAGGAATAGCCCTTCCTAGAAACTTGCCCAAAGTAAGTGAGGCAGAGCCTCAACATTCTTGCTTCCTAATAGCACTCCCATTGCACATTCTTCTAGATATATATCTGCTTGTTACCTTGGTGATCTATGGGATGTTCAGTGTTCTCCTACACCACAGCTCAAAGACATCAATTCTTTTTCTTTCTTTCATTGTTCAGTTCTCAGATGCATATCAAGTAATTGGAAAGACCATGGTCTGAATCAGACACACTTTAGTCCTCAAACTGACGTTATCACTCCTCAATAATTTGAAGAAGTCCAAAACAGCAGATTTTTTTTTGTGCAATACATCTCCTGATTTCCTGACTGGGTATACCAAGGGTGTTGATTTTTGATCAAAGCAAGATAAAGCTATTGACAGCTTTAGCTATAAAAGACATACATATTTTTCCTCATCTTTTCATCACCAGCATAGAAGATCATATGACTGTCTGATTCAAAATTTCCAATGTCAATCCATCTCATTTCACAAATACCTAGTGTGACAATATTTTTCTTTCTACTTCTTTATTCCACAATGTCTTGATTTTCTACATTCCTGCTTCTCACATCCCACACTCAAAGTATTAGTGTCTACTTACAATTGTTCCTTCTCATTTCTGTTTCCAAATTTGAGGGTTCATCCTCCGCTTCCATATCTTCTTCTTTTGGAAATGGGTGGCTAATCCTTCTTTCTAGTCTGTCTTAATTTGGATGCTCAGCTGTAGAACAATATCTGACAGACAAGTATTTTATCAAAAGGAGCAAAAAAAGATACTTTCTCCTTACAGAAGTAACCAATGGATTCAGTATTGGTCCCCCAATCCCTCTACCTTTCCCCTCCGAGCCCCCACCCCTTTCCATGATCCACCAGTATCTTCTTCAACTTCTGCTTACCTTGTCCAGCCGCAAGTCTTGTCTGTGCTGCCTCACACCTTGTCCTACTGATGGTTTATCACATTGCTACCAGTATCTTGAGATTAGGAGTCTCTTAAGCCAAATATCATGTACCAGCTTTAGGGAAAGATTTCTAAAACAGTACTCGGGAGAAGGCCTTATACCTGAGCTTCTGCTCTAGGGCCATTGTCTTGTGGTTTAGTGTTTCCGATCTTCTGTTTGCAGCACACTGTTGTCACAGTAGGCTACTTCATAAGGGGAAGGCGATGTCTCTTCTAGATCTGACATGTTGATGTTTACTCGGTTGAATTCTGGAAGTATGGGCATTACCCGATATGACAAGAGAGAGGCGATTCTAGATTCCTCCCATGTGTGAAACCCTGAAGCTCTTAACAGTAATTTGGGTTTTATCTTGTCTTGAATCTCAGAACA
Source organism: Elephantulus edwardii (assembly GCF_000299155.1). NCBI lineage: Eukaryota > Metazoa > Chordata > Mammalia > Macroscelidea > Macroscelididae > Elephantulus > Elephantulus edwardii. The sequence continues at coordinate 3,423,732 of NW_006399892.1, read as the reverse complement.
AAAAAAATCATTATTTACACATAAATATAATGTTTAAAGAATACTGACAGAAATTGGTATATGGATTCCAAGAAAACAGATTCTAAGTATAAATCTAGTAGATTTTTCCACAGTAAATCTGATTCCTATGCTGCCCATCGGGTGAAATCCATGTGTAAACTCTTCTTTTGTGTCTTTTAGAAAAAGTATTTGCGACCAATAAATCATTATAAGTACAAAATTCAAGCATTTTATTTCCAACCTCATTTGTATTACCAAGCCCATATTTTTCAACTACTGTTTCTCCTCACTGTTTCCTACTCTCGCATTCCAGTTACCAATTATCATAAAGCATTCTGATTATGTGTCCAGTCAATTTCAGACTACTCTACTTGGTAAAATTTCTCAAATTCTTTCTCTTTGACACTAGATATATTTGAATAATAGTTTGGTGAATGGGTCTTCCTTGTATGTATATCACAACACTTTATTTCAAGATAGAACTTGATAATTACTTTTCGACTATGAATGCAACACCAATCTTCTTCTGTTTTTCATTTCCTGCATAGTGTGTATCATATGATTAACTTATTCAAAGTGGCAATAGCTGGTCAATAGCTTCTCACTAATGCCTAATATATCAATATTTATGTGTTTCATTTCATTTTTAACAATATCCAGTTTTTCAACATTCAAGCTACGAACAATCCATGTACCAATTGTTAAATGATGTTTGTTATTGATTTTCCTTCTTTCAACTGACTTCCAATCTGGGCTCTACCACTATAATAATATAACCATCATCTTTGTTTAGTGTTCATAAAGTTTTCAAAGCCTTTTATTTAGAAAGTAGATGGCACATCGTGCTTCCTCATCTTTCTCAATCAGGGAGCTCCACCCAAACCCATCCGCAATGGGAAACCCTTTTCTAAATGAACACACCAATGGCAAAGCTTTCAGTACCACATAAATCTCAAATCATTTCAGTACAGTAAACTGGCAGACAAGTGCTGCACCACTTAGAACAACGTTCTCTCCAAACAAAATCAATTGCGACCTGACTTTTAAATACAAAGGCCTGCCCATCAGATTCTGTTTTCCCACACAGTGGTTTCCCACCCAAGCTGGTTTTAAATAAGATCAGACAAGGAAATCACAAACACCCACCAAGATACACTTGAAGCACTTGTTGCAGAAGATCAAGGAATGCAGTTTTCAGTATAGATTACATCTCAACATCAAAAAACAAAGATTCTTACCACTGGACCAATAGGAAGTGTCATAATGGATGGAGAAGAGATTGAACCTGTCAACAGCTTCATCTTGCTTGGATCCACAATTAATACTCTTAGTACGAGCAGTGAGGAAATAGGAGATGAATTGCACTGTAAAAGTTTGCAGTTAGAGACCTTTCTGAAATATTGAGGAGTAATGATGTCAGTTTGAGGAGTAAGTTGCATCCAATTCAGTCCATATAGTCTTTCTGATTGAATGAAGAAGGATGACAGAAAAGAATTGATGCCTTTGAGCTCTTATGTTGGAGAAGATCACTGAACATCCCATGGACCACAAAGAGAATGAATAGATAAGTCTTGGAGATGGTGCAGACAGAGTGTTCTTTGAAGGCAAGAATGATGAAGCTTAGCGTCACATACTTTGGACATGTTACTAGGAGGTGCTATTACTTGGAAAGGGAGATGATGTTGAGAAGGGTGCAGGGTCACTGAAGGAGAAGAAAACCCTCCACCAGGTGGATTGACACAATGACTGCTGCAATGGGCTCCTGTGTGTCAGGAAGTGTAAGGATGGTGCAGGAGAAGAATAGATTCAGATATTTTGTTCACAGGGTTGCTGTGAGTCATACTTGATTAGGTAACACCTAACAACAAGTATAAATCTAAACTAATATGAAAAATATCCATGCTGTTTATGTTGTTTTGTGCTGTTGTTGACTTGTCACTTGTGACTCAAAGAAATCCTATGTACAAGAGTGCTGAACCCTACTCTTCCCTGTGCCAATCTTATTGTCTCTGACACACCTACTTCTATTACCCCAGTCACTGAAACTATCCATGTCATCGAGGGTCTTCCTCTTTTGTGCTGTCCTTTCAACCCTCCTAGACATAAGGTCCCTCTCCAAAGACTAGTGCCTCCTTGTAGCATGTCCAAAGTATGTCAGATAAACCTTCACAATTCTTGCTTCCAAGGCGCAGCCTTGGATGAGGAGCATCTTCATCTCCAGGCTGACATCCTTGCTCTTCAGCATTCTGTGATTTAGCAGATGTCCGTGACATCCGCTTTTCCCAACACAATTTGTCTTTTGATTTCCTGGTTGCTAGTACCAAGAGTGTTGACTGTGGAGACAAGCAAACTGAAAGTGCTAATAGTCTCT
>NW_006399892.1:3412490-3421252 GCF_000299155.1 Elephantulus edwardii | reverse complement strand
GTTCTTCTCCTTTTCTAGTCAAAGCTAATTTTCTACTTGTAGTTGTAGTGTGCTGTTGAGTTGGAATCGACCCTTGGCTGATCCTCCAGTGGGTTTTCAAAGGCAGTAAAATCACAGAGGAGATTACACGTCCTTTCCCTGTGGCAACTGATGAATCTGGACAATTTTTCTTTGAAATTCCTGCACAGCTTCTCGCCACCAGAACTCCCTGCGTTCTACTTGATGTTGCTGTGTGATGTCAAGTCATAACAGCCTACACGGGATTTTCAGAGGTAGTCAGTCACATGGGAGGAGACTTCCCATCCTTCTTCTGATGAGCAGCTGGTGGATTTGAACCTCATGCCTTTGTAATTGCAACACAAGCTCTTACCACTAGACCACCAGAGCTCCCTAAACATAGAATTATAAGCATTTTTAAAAAATTATAAGCATTTATATGTTAATTCTTATAGACCACATGTTCTATTTAGGAGCTACCAAATAATACATGTTTTACGTAACAGGCATACATTTAAGAATTAATGTTTACTGGTTGTCCAACTTTATGAGTAAATAAAATTATTCTTTAGTGAACCTGTTTGTTTAATTGCAGTTATTAGTGACGATGACTAATTTCTTGACTTAAATGAACACTAGATTGTTTTGTCTGTATCTAGAGGGGCCAACATTTTGGAGTTATCTAGAAATAAAAACAGAGGATGTACTGGTAGTTGATGACAACACAGACCTGCTTGCTATCATTTTTCAATAAATTATGAGCTATGTGAAAATGCACAATAGTAGCACTGGCAGAGATTACTTGCTGATAACTTTCACTGTATTGCTTTCAGGTAAGTAATGATAACACTTTAGAGGAGAATTGCTACAGTTTTGTACTCAATAAAGGGGGAGAGGGAAATTACCTCAGGCTATTTGGATTGGCTAACAATGACAAATAGTTTGCTCCCTTCAGACAATACAAGAGCAGTAAAGTGAGCCCAAAAATGTCAAAATCTGGGAGCCAGAGAGGACATTTGGCAAGGAAAAAGCATGGTGAAGGGTTTGACATGAAAAGCAGTACAATGAATTAAAAATGCCCTAGAACCTTGGTTTGTTAATGATGGGCTGAAATATTCTACCTTAGCTTTGACATCTCACAGCAATTTTCTCCTTTTATAGACATTATGCTATAACTATTTAAAAGACCTAAACCTGACCTAGTCATCACTATCTGAGTAAGATGTGCCAACTTCCTGTCCTCTTGCTTCAGATCAGGCAATGTAATTAAAAACGAGTCACACATTGGGAACAAAAATTTTTAAAAAACCAAATAAAAAAACAAAAAAAAAAAAAACCCAAACCAAAAACAAAAACAAAAAACCACCACACAAAAAAACCTCATCATCATTGTTTCTTGATTAAACTCTAGTATTATATTACAGAGTGGTTTACTTCATTCAAGTGTCCAACAATAATCCAGCAGGGATGGTTCATGCAATTTTATTGAGCCATTTTCTTAAATAAAAGAATTTTTCCTGTGGCTTTTCTAGCTCATCTATATAATGGGAAAAACCTCTCCTTTTTTTTTTCTGTCTCCATACTTTTTCAACTTGTATGCAGAACAGATCATCAGAGACGATGGGCTGTACAAAGAGGAATGTGGCATCAGAATTGGTGGAAGAGTCATCAACAACCAGCATTATGCAGATGACACAACCCTGCTTGCTGAAACTGAGGAGGACCTGAAGCACTTTCTACAGAAGGTCAAGGATTGCAGTCTTCAATATGGATTGAAGCTCAACATCAAGAAAACCAAGATTCTCACCACTGGGCCAATTGGCAGCATCAGTATGGATGGTGAAGAGATTGAGATAGTTAACAGTTTTAGTTTGCTTGGATCCACAAGCAACACTCTTGGTAACAGCAGCCAGGAAATCAAGAGATGAAATTCATTGGGAAAGTCGGCTGTGAGGGACCTCTCAAGAGTACTGAAGAGCAACAACTTCAGGCTGGAGACTAAGGTGCGCCTGATCCGGGCTATAGTCTTCGCAATTACGTGTTATGCATCAGAGAGTTGGACAGTGAACAGGGTTGATAGAAAGAGAATTGATGCCTTTGAGCTGTGTTGCTCGAGAAGAGTGTTGAATATACCATGGACTACTAGGAGAACAAACAGGTTTGTCCTGGAGAGGGTGAAGCCAGAATGCTCCTTGGAGTCAAGGATTCTGAGGCTTCGTCTGACATATTTTGGGCATGTTGCAAGGAGGTCCTTGGAGAGGGACATCATGTTTGGCAGAGTGGAGGGACGGAGAAGGAGAGGAAGACCTGTGAGGAGATGGATTGATTCTGTGACTGGAGCAGTGGGAACAAGTGTGTTTGAGATGGCTAGGTTGGCACAGGATAGAACAGCGTTTAGAACTCTTGTACATAGGGTCACTATGAGTTGCAAATAAGTTGGCACATAACAACAACAACAACAACAACTTCTAACAGTCTAATTTTCACTCAGTTAACATACATCCATTGCCACTGTTTATGCTACCTTCTTGTCTAGAGCTAGAATATTCTTAATTTAGATAGGAACATAAAAATAAAATGCAAGATTGTAAACAATTGAAACGGTATAATTAAATATAAATTCTATAAATATTTGTCTTGAAGGAAGTGTAACCAGGATGCTCTTTCGAGTCAAAGATGCTTAAAACTGGCATATCTGGGTGTGCTGTCCAGGAGTAACGATCTTTAAGAGGGAAATGATACTTGAAATAGTGCAGGGACAGTAAAAGAAAAGAAGATTTTTCAATGAGATGAATCACTATGATTACAACAACAATGAGCTTAAGTATAGCGGGGATTATGAGGATGGCACAAGATAGGGCAAAGTTTCTATCTATTGTTCATTGGATTGCTCTGAATAGTAATCCACTAGAAGAAATGTAACAACAGAGGTGACAGAGACATGGCTATTCCCTTTTAAAAATATCTTATTATGTATTTTAAAAATATGTATTATATATTATATATAATTTCCATATTTCACTTCTTTGATGTGTTTGTTTATCATTTGCAATTACTTCCCTTAAATGTCTACTATTGAATCTTCTTTGAAGAAATTCAAGAAATAAAAATTCTGAAACTAATGGGCAATCCTTTAAGTATAACATGGCTGACAAAACAAAACCCCAAGATAAAGAGATTCTCTAGAACACAAAGAAAGCAAGTGTATTGATGCCTGCATTCAATTACTGTACTATAAGGCACTCATGCCATTGGAAGAACCTATTATTTTTCAAAATAATGCAAAGTCTCAGCAGGTGCCTTCATAGTGGGCTGTGCATACTGTATCTCCGCCAAACTCAAGTAATTATTTAGACCACTCAGGCTCTGTGTGTACTCCGCAACAAAGTCGGTATTCACTACATCACTTCAAACTGTTTGTTGGATCTTATTGTTAGGATTGTGACATTCATTACTGGGGACTAAACCCTTCATTACATGATTTGTCAAAGTCCTCAAGCAATACAGTATTTAAAAAAAGAACAAGTAGAATTAGCTTCCCATTGGGAGTTCTTAGAAGAAGGAAAAGAAAAAGATTTTCAAAGTACATATAACTTTATCACCAAATAGAGATAATTTTCCTTTTATTAATATGTAAGATCAGCAAATATACACTATGCAAAATAACTAATAAATTTATTTTTACTGTAAATACATGTTTAAGAGCGTACTTTTTGAAAATGAACTCTTGTCTATAATTAAAGTCTAGGACATTCAGGAGGATTTTGTTTGTTTACAACCATTTGTGAGTAGAGGAAATGTGTAGTCATATTGGAATGAGATATCCGGTGTCATATAGGACACTTGGAATAACTTATTTTTCTTAACTTACATTTCTCATTTCATTGACATTATGAAAGTAGAAAAAATCCTCTGTATAAGTTTAGCAACTCAAATTTCTCTATTTTGAAAAAGATTCTTGAGTCTTCTCTATTTATTAGTTATGTAACTTTGCCCTTAAGTCTAAGGCTCTATACCAAACTTTTCAGCACTCTATTCATGTCTTTTGTCATAACAAATTCAGTTTCTCTTCAACAGAGCATACATCCTAAAACACCTGGCAGCTTCTCAGAATATTTAATGCATAGTCAAGCAAACTAGTCCATATTCCAAATAATGGTTTAGAACTTTACTTTCCCCAGATGACTATTTATATTCCAATATAGTAAGTCTATTGAGTAATACTGCATCATGTCCACTTAGATTGAACACTCTAATTGAATTTGATGATTTTTCCTTTCTTTCTCTTTTTATTGATTATTTCTTGCACAGTGAGATAGACCCAATAAAAAGCTAAAGGTCTTTTTCAGTTTGGGTTGGTTGGTTTTTTGTTTTTAATTTTTTTGTTTGTTTTTTTTTTCATTTTTATTTTTTGGACCCATTTCCCTTAAATTGGTTCTTCCTGGCTTCCATAGTAACAATTACTTGCCATCTTTTCTAAGACTGCTGCTCTTTCTTGTATGAATATTCTACTTATCATTTCTTCTCAAAATTTATTTCTGTCTTAGGATGGATAGAAAGATAGATAGATAGATAGATAGATAGATAGATAGATAGATAGATAGATAGATAGATAGATGATAGGTAGATGCAACAATTTAGGATGTTTATGTTAAATCAAACAGCATCTCATGGTATTTGTTTAATGTTTCTCAATACTTTGTTCTACCTTATTTTTTTTTTTGCAAATAACTGGAATATTAAAAGTCTGTGGAAACTCACTGAAGGTTCAACAATTATATCCACCCACCTGGAGCACCAGAGGAGTGTAATAGTCAGGAATCAGAGGAGGAATTTGAATGTATCTCTAGCTGCCTTCATGATAAACATTACTTCCTTTACCATGAAACCAGAGAAAATTGTGTCCAGCTTCTATTACTAAATATTTTAATTATCGTGCTACAGAATAATGAAGATCAAAGAAGACAGGAGAAAATTCTGAAAAGAAGTCCAAACTGTCAAAAAAGACGAATTATGGAGTTTTTCAGGCTGGATTAATCCCTAAAAGAACAGCAGATAGAATCTTTAAAAATTTAATCTTAAAAGAAAACTACCCTTTAAGTCTTTTGGGATCAAAAATCCATAGTCTATCTTAGTTAAGTCACTCTGTCTTGAGAATTATCCACTTCTAAATATTTATCTGACATTACATTTAAAAAAGAAATATGAAAATGGGATGAAAACTTGAGGTCCTGTTAGTGTTCAGGTTGGATGTTCATAGGCTTGCTATGAGTTGTAGTTGATGGCACTTAACAACAACAATAATGTACAACAAAGTAAAATTATGCCATATCTTGTGCTAGTCTCACAATATTCACTGAAAGCCTATTTCAGTTATTGTATCAATATAATGAGTCTCCTCTCTTTCGCTGATACTCCATTTTTCCCAGGTGATAACTGCTCCAGAAGCTGTTCCTTCCTGATTACATGCTCGAAGAATGTGAAACCAATCTCATCATTGCTCCTTCTAGGAAGTACTTTGTCTGTGTTTTTTCCAAAGCATATCTGTTAGATCATTTGGTAATTCATGGTATTCTCAATATTCTTCAGCAAAACTACAACTCAAAGACATATTTTTTTATCCTTAGTTATTCATTGTCCAACAATAACATGCAAAAGAAGAAATTGAAAATACTGTGTTTATGTCATGCACGTATAAGTCTTCAATACCTTTGTTCTTTAGTTTCACATTACCCTATTCATTCCCCAAAGAACTTATAAATATGTCTTAAGGAAATTATGTATTAGAGGAAATGATGCAATAATATTTTATATTGCTCTTTAAATGTTTATTTTAAAATAACCTGGAGTTTAAAGAACATTATTTTAAAATAATCCCCTAATTTAAAGAAAATTAATAAAAGTTCATTAGAAGAATGACACGGCAAAATTCAGCAATATTACTTTGACTTGACCCCATATTCAGTAACATATATTTACCTGAGCTCTCAACCATTCTTATTTCATTTTTTGTTTCATCTTACTCATCTTTCTAAAATTGAATCCTAAATAAATAATTTTTAATATTAAAAGAATAATATTCACTTATTTTGAGTCGAGAATAAAGATAATAATATTTTAAATTTATCTCCATCTGTGGAGAAATTCAGGAAATCTATTTACCTACAAAGTAACTAACAAAATGCAAAACATTTTCTCCATAAAACAAACTGAAAGATGAGTCTTATACCTCAACACCAAATCAAGCATGTGATTATTATTGGAGGGGGCAGCCAGAGTGCTCCTTGGAGGCAAAGATAGCAAAGCTTCATCTCCACAATTCAAGGATGTTGTTAGGAGAAACTATTCCTTGGAGAAGTTATTTCTTGGAAAGGTAGGAAATCAAAGAAAAAGAGCAAGAGCCTCAACCATATATATTGACACAGTAACTGCACCAATGAAATCAAGTGTGTCAAAGGTGTTGGTTGTTGTTGCTGTGGTTGTTATGTGTCTTTGGGTCACCTGTGACTCACAGCGACCCAATGTACAACAGTCCTAAACTCTGCCCTATCCTGTGCCAATCTCATCATCTTTGACACACCTAAACTCATTACCCCGTCACTGAATCAAACCATCTCATTGAGGTTCTTCCTCTCCTGTGCTCTCCCTCCACCCTCCCAAGCATTATGTCCCTCTCCAAGGACTGATCCCACCTTGCAACATATCCAAAGTTTGTCAGATGAAGCTTCAGAATCGTTGCCTCCAAGGAGCAGCCTCTCCAGGACAAACTTGTTTGTTTTCCTAGCAGTCTATGGTATACTCAATACTATTCTCCAACACCACAGCTCAAAGCCATCAATTTTCCTTCTATCATCTCTAGTCATTGTCTAGCTCTCTGATGTGTAGCAAGTGATTTTCTTGATATTGAGTCTCAATTCATACTGAAGACTGCCGTCCCTGACCTTGCACAGCAAGTGCTTCAGGTCTTCCTCAGTTTCAGCAAGCAGAGTTCCAGCACTCCCTTATACCATGGACTGAAAACAAATTTGTCTTGGATGAAATGCAAACAGTGTTCTCTCTAGAGGCAAGGATGGTGAAATTCTGTCTCACACATTTTGGGCATGTTGTCAAATGGCTCCAGTGCTTGGAAACCAGTGTCATGCTAGGAAAAGTTGAAGGATCATAAATGAAAGAGACACCCTCAATGAAATCAGTTGGCACAGTGATTACAACAATGTGTTTGGCGAGGGCAGTGATGGTGAAGATGGCTTAGGATAAGGCAAGTTTTCAATCATAAGGTTACTGTGACTGATAGTCTTCTATGACACCTAACAACAACATCAACAACAATGTAAGTTTTTCTTGCAGGAAATACTATACTCTTTCCTATTAAAAACTTATTTTATCTTCATGTTATTTCTAAATTTTATATAACAAAAATTATTTTAATGTGACATAAGTTAATCATCCTCCATTATGTAATCCCTCAGTTATTAATAGTCTTCAACCACTTTTTACTTTGTCCATTTGAAATTATTTCCTTTATTCTCTATTCTAATGGAATAAATGGGTCACTCACTATGAGCATATGTCTTTGATGTTACAGCATATACACAAAATCTCTGATAAAAATCTTTGATTGTTAATGTTCTCATATAATCCACTCAAAGCTGGTATTTTTGATTCTCTTTTATCTTGAAATTTTCTTTCTTTAAACAATTGCTTAGAACAGATATTTTCTAAACATTTTCATTGTTATATAGTGAAGACTCCAACTCTAAATTCTATTAATTGATACTGAAGAATGCTGGTTTTTGCTTTTTTTGTTTGCTTCTTTGAGAAGGAAATTCATTTGGCTGTTTACCTCTAGTGAGGGCTTAAATTTCAGATCCGTGGTATTTTTCATTATTAAAGCACTTGCAATCTTATTTGGGGTATAAATGATTTGAATTAGAGATTTGGGATCATTAATATATAAAATTTGTGGTTCCTGCTTTCTGGCTCTGTCCTTTCATCTAGACTGCCTCTTCTGTTGCTATGCTGAACCCCACTACTTAGTTTCAAGGGTCAACGCAAACCTTGTATTGTAATTTTATATTCCTAGCAGGACTGCTTTTGTGCATAGTTCCAAGTGAATCATGCTGCTACCCCAAAGTAGGGATGTCTGTGGTAGCTTCAATTCATCAGCCACTCTGAAGTAGAAAGATAAATAGTCTCCTTTCATTGGTATTAAGTTTTATGAACCTGGTGGAGGTGGGAACCAACTCAGGTCAGTGAGTTCTGAGTTTAAAACCTGGCATGAATTGGAATCAACAGCTCCTTTGAAGCTGTTTATCTCTTTCTGCTTTCCTGGGGATCTTTCTCAACATTGAGGGAAACGCTTTGGTTTTTATTCAATGTGTTAAATGTTTCTTTTCGTTCAACCACAGAGCTAATCATACAGATTTCCAATAAAAGTTTGGAACATCCAGGGTTTCCCACTAAGTAGGAGCTTTATTCTCTTTCCAGTTGTTTAACTGATAAATCATGAAGATAATCCTACCTATTGATCAATGGAAGAATTATTGAGAAGGCAAAGTTAATTAGAATATCATGGAAGCATCTGAAATGACAAGTTGAGAAAAAATATTTTTATTAAATCTTTTTTAGTAATAATTTTAATGAAACATGTATATTTTTACAGCATATTCTTTACATTTAATTTCTCTCCACTTATTAATTCTTCCCTATTTTCCTCCCCATCCACCCCTCCACCCGAGTTTGTTTTTCTCTTTGAAGGAAAAAAA
>NW_006399892.1:3400220-3407650 GCF_000299155.1 Elephantulus edwardii | reverse complement strand
CAACATCAACACACAAATCTATCCTGGAGAAGATGAAGCCAAGTTGCACTTTGGAGACAAGGATTTTGAAGCTCCAAATCACATATTTTGGCCACGTTTCCAGGAGAGATCAGTCCTTGGAGAGAGTCATCATGCCTGGAAGAGTAGGGGGACAGTGCAAAAGAGGAAGACCCTGCATGAGATAGATTGACACAGTAAACGGGGTAATGGGATGAGCGTGGTGGAGACAATGAGATTGGTTCAGAATACGGCAGAATTCAAAGCTATTTTGTGGAGAGCATCACTATGAGTCACAGGCAACTTGATGGCACGTAACAACAATATCAGCCTTTACAGGTTGTAATTCATAAGACATATAACCAAGAGTTATTAATGATAATAACTAGAGACTAACTTAGTGGAAAAGTTGAAAAAAAGGGCTGGTAATTGGAAAACATGAACTTGGTGACAAAATGAAGTTGGAGATTAAATGCTTGAATTTTGTTCAAGTCATGATTTATTAATTGCAAATATTGCTAGGAAGGCCTATTGCTTGGAGAAGGACATGATGCTGGGAAGTGTGGAACTAAGGAAAGAAGACCCTCAACTAGATGGTTTGACGTGGTTACTACTGCAATGGGTTCTTGTGGGTCGGAAAGTGAGAGGATGGCACAGGATAGAACAACATTCCGATCTTCTGTTCATAGGGTCGCTATGAGTTGTAGTTGACTCGATGACACCTAACAGCAACAACAACAACAGCATTGCAAATGCCTTAAAAAAAGACCAATCAAAAAATCCCCAACACATTGATTATGCACATAGACCTCACAGGAATCAGATTAACTACATCTGTAGAAAGAATCAATGGAGAAGATCAACATCAATAGGCAAAACAATGTTAAGGACTTATTGTGTATTTCATCATAAGTTACTAGTGGACAAGTTCAAAGGTGAAGAAAATGAAAATATATTTAGAAGAACCCAAATGTGACCTTGACCCTATACCAATGGAATTAAAAAACCTTTCAAGAATATATTTGATAAATTGAACACTAATTTCAAAGTGGAGAGGTCTACCTGTGCTACAATCCTAAAGGCATTTGTCACAAATCCACCAGATGCTTACTCTAAGGGAGAAAAATGAATAATCTCCTTCCGTGCAATTAACTGCTTCTGAATACCCACCAGAGGATCAACTATGGGTCAGTTCTGACTCGGTGGCACACAACAATAACAACAATTACGAGCACAGACCAAATCAGTCATTGGATGATATTAAGGACATTACTGTGGATAAAGCCAAGTTATATTAGGAAGACAGAAGACAAATCAGAAAAAGAGAACAATTTCAAAATACACTCCTAAAATTTCACTCCATCACAGATCAAATTAAAAAGAAGAAATGCTACAGTGAAAGAGAACAGAATATTTCAATGGTCAGCTTGAGAAGACAAAGGAATATATTATGATAAAATTTGCAAAGAGCTGGGATTATTAAATAAAAAAGAAGAGTATGCTTAGTTCTTCTCAAGCTGAAAGAAACTAGGAAGAAACAAATGAAGATGGAATAAATATACCGAGTCACTATAACAAACAATTTGTCAGCACTGAGGTATTTCTGAAACTAGCATATGATCAAAACTTAATGGTAATTATGGAAGTATCATTTATAGCATATACAAATAAAAATATTGCTGAAGATTATTTAAAAAATTATTGGCACAGTGCATCAACAAGGAACTACCAGAGATTCAAAATGGATTCATAAGAGACCATGGTAAGAGGACATTGCTGATGTTAGATGGATCTTGGATGAGAGCAGAGAAAAGGAGAAAGACATTTATTTGTGTTTAACTCTGAAAAAGCATTTGATAATGTGGATATTAACAAATTACAAATAACAATGAAATAAATGAGAATTCCATAATCCTTAATCTTGTTCATGTGAAACCTGTATGTAGAAGAAGGAGCTATTCTCTAAGTAGAAAAAGAAAACAGTTGATGGTTTAAAAATCAAAAAATATCTATTCAATCTCTATGCTAACCACGTAATTTGAGAAGCTGTACAGTATGAAAAAGAGTGTAGCATCAGGATCTGAGGAAGATTCATCAACAACCTGCATTATTCCTATGACACAACATTGTTTCTTGAAAGTAAAGAGGACTTGAAACACTTGCTTAAGAAGATCAAAGACTACCGTTTTTAATATGTGTTCTGTGTCAAAATCAAGAATACAAATATTCTCTCTCTGGGACCAATAGACACCATCATGATAGATGGAGAAAAGATTGAAGTTTTTAATGATTTAATTTTACTTAGATTCTCAATCAATACACATGGTAATAGCAGCCAAGAAATTTAAAATATGTTACATTGGGACAGTCTCGAGTCCAGAATCTCTCCAAAGTACTAAAGAGCAGCAATTCAGTTTTAAGATTTAGCTGCACCTGATCCAAGATGTGGTATTTAAAATTATTTCTTAGGCATCTGAAGGTTGGACCATGAATAATAATGACTAAAGAATACTTTTGAATAGTGATTTTGGAAAAGATACTTAATATCCAATGGACTGCCAAAAGAATAGACAAAGGTGTACTAGAGGAAGTATAAATAGAGTGTTCCTTTAAGGCAAGGAATGTAAAACTTCATCTCACATACTTCAGGCGTGTTGTCGGGTAAGGGCACTTCTTGGGAAAAGATATGCTGGAAAAGGTGAGCAAAAGATGAAAAGACTATCAACAGAATGGGTTGACATCGTGACTTTAAAAATAGGCTTGAGCATTTTGAAGTTGTGGGGATGCAGCAGGATAGGGCAAGGTTAAGATCTATTTTTCATGAGTAGTTATAATTCAAGCTTGACTCAATGGCTCTTAACAACAATAAAACTATTATTGCGGTTTTATTTTCTTCTCATATTTGTGGCTTTTAAATGGAAATTCTGTTTCATTTCCATAGTTTTATGATTGTTACCCTTTAATATTTATTAAATAGCTTTCCTGAAAAGATGCACCTGATATTATACATGCTTGTTCATGTAAAGTGCTTAGAACTAAAGAGGGGGGGAAAATGCTACAGAGAACAGGCACAGAGTAACGCTAGGCATATTTCATTTTATATTTTCCTGCTCGGAGATTCTTAAACCTCGTATTAAATGGCAAGTAATGAATTCTGCTGATTTCCAACACTGCAGATTTATAGCTGTGCTGATGCTGGCTGAGGAATAACCTATTACCCAATAACTTTGTTCTCTCCAGAGAGAATAAAAGTCATTTTACAAGAATTCTTTCTTTTCCCTCCTATATAAGCAAAGGGTTAAACTTAGAGACTGCAATCCTACTTTGTTATTTTTACTTTTTTAAGAACACTTAGAAACCTAGTAACTGCATTTCACCTGCTCTCAATCATCCTACATTTTATGTTACATCATGTGTTGATGCATGAAGCAGGAGACATTACGGTGCTATATTCTGAAGTGCCTCAGTGGGAGGGATGAGAAGGGAGGGGGGATACTTGCTTTTTTATAAGATTTCAGTGTTTCCATGTATTGTGCTTTTGGTTCTCAAAATGTAATTGCATTCCACAAGGGATTTGGCACAATTTCAGAAGGCAATAAACATCATTAATGAGCTAGACTATTCAGGAATGGTATTTATTGAAAAACCTGTTTCCTGCCGAGCTGTTGAAGCCCACAAACTCTTGTTTGGAAGATACGTCTGCCATGTGGTACTTCATCATACAAAGGAGCCCGTCATATTTCAAATTAAAAGTATACAGAGGAATACGATAGGGAATACTTAAGCACACAAAATGCCATAAAACGAACTGGCATTGTTTCTAGTTAGTAATAATGCTTCACATATCGACAGCAAATAATGGATTCCATAACTAGAGGATTATGTTAAATGAATAACTGCAATTAGATTGATCACTTGTAATTCTTGCAGGTATTGGGAAATACTGGTCAAATAATACAGCCTGATTCTTGTGCTTTATAAAGAAAACACAGGCCCACACAGTGAGACTCACATGACCCTGCACATAAATGTGCAATATTCCTATAGATAGAATCTGAAAGATTCTACTTTCTGATACATTCCCTAGTTCAGAGTCATGTTACTAAATGGTTTGCACTGTCTCGATATTTCTTCATTGCAGTTATTCCTGAAACATGTTCTCCTTCTTCTCTCTGAGGAAACTGATAAATTGAGCAGAAATAACTAACAAGCTAACTCAGGGTCAATAACAATACAATTATCTGATTTAGAATGGTGTACAGCAGAGCTTTGCTGATGGCCTTCAGGCAAACAGCATTTCCCTGTTGGGCATAGCTTCAACATTGTACATTTTTATCCTCTTTGCATCTTGGCTGCCCCCTTATGGTTATGAAACCTCCTGGTATTTTAATCACAACATAGGAAAGTCTTACAAAAAATGCAGAGTATCTAACCTTTGCTGACTTTATGAACCATAAAGTGGGAGCCAACTCTCTGGTCATGGTGCAGCCGGCTTTCAGAGGCAATAAATCACATAGGAGGAGAAGGAGATTATCCACCTTTTGCTACCAGAACATCTAGTGGATTTGAACTGTTTGCTGTAGAATTGATAGTCAAGCTCCTTATCACCAGCCCATCAATAGCTCTCTAGGTGCATGTTTTTCAATTGACTTTTGCTCTCTTTCAATTGATTTAGAGCTAACTCTCCAGCAGGTTTTCAGAAGCTATAAACGTCACTGGAGGAGATTTCGCATCTTTCCAATTTTTCTCACGTGGAGCCATTGATGGCTTTAATCCTCCAGACAGGAACAACCTTTGGGATAGCAGGACAACTACCTTTGATTACTCAGATATTTCCCTTGAGGGCTCTGACTGTTGAATAAGAATTTTTTTTGAGGGTTGGGAAAACCCAGCAGTGGGTGAAGGAGGGAGAGAAACAGAGATATTTCCAAGGGGAGGGAGGAAAGAATAAAAGAAGGCAGGCAGGAAGAAAGAGATGGAGGAAGGGAGGGAAGGAAAGGACGAAGGAAGGCAAAGGCAAAGGAAAAGAAGAGAACCAGTACTCTGAGGGTAGCTGTGTGTGAGTATGCAGTAGGATCTTTCTTTGTACCTTTATATAAATTATTCCACGGAAAAGAAATTCACTGACAAGGATTCTCTAGAAAGGAGAAATCACTATTTACCAGGTGCTTTAAAATAAATCTTGCTATTGAAAACAGAAAAATTGAGTTTGGTCATGTGTTCAGACAAAGTCAACTATAGAATTATTGCAAAGTTGATGCTTGTTTACATAGGAACTATGGATAGCTATATATTACATAAGCAAACAGAACTGTAATTATGTAAACCCCATAACTAGTCCTATAAGATTTAAACCATCTTTTCATTCATTCTTTAGTCATAAATGATCAGTACATTTACGATCATAGGAATAATTGAATCTTGCTTTGAGGTTCCTTTCAAGCCATTAGAAAAGAATGTTGAGTTTTACCCAGCATCTAGTCTAGGCACTGACAACAACCTGTTATTTAAAATCAAAACTGTTGCCAAGGAGATTATTCCAATGCATACTGAAACCTAGGAAATGTCTTTCTACATGTCAATGTATTTAATAAAAATAAAATTTATTAAAGAAAAAGAAGAAGAAAAGGAGGCTAAAGAAGAAATAGGGGGAGGAGAAGGATAATTTTACAGCTACCAGCACATTTTTTATCTATACATTCTTTGTAAACCAGAACATTCCTCAAAGTGTTACTGTAGAAAACAATAGTATATTAAATTTTTAAGACAGAATGCTTATGTCCCAAATAAAATGTTGTCTCTAAACCATCAAAGATATTTATGCCATCATTGCCATACACAAACACATTCACTCCCACCCTCCCTCCACATGTTATCACATGTCCATGTCTGCAAAAATCTTCATCTAAAAATGAATAAGGTGTGGTTAGATTTCCTTAAAATGTGTATTGTAACAATGTTATTATATGGCACTGAGTCAACATATGACTCATAGTGACACTATGGACAATAGATATAAACTTAACTCTATCCTGAGCCAATCCCATTACCTCCTACACACCTCTCCTTACCTGAGGTACTGTGTCATTCAACCCATTTCATCCAGGATCTCCCTCTACCTCTGTCATTCCAAGCATAATGTCCCTCTCCAAGGACGGGTCCCACCTGGCAACATGCCCAAAGCATGTGAGACAAAGCTTCAAAATCCTTCCCTCAAAAGTGTAGCCTAGCTTCCCCCTCTCTGGGAGAGACTTGTTAGTTCTTTTACTGGTACGTGCTATGTTCAATGTTCTTCTCCAGACCATAACTCAAAGTGTTGATTCTTCCTTTGTAATCTTTAGTCAATGTCCAGCTCTCTGATGCACAGTAGGTAATTGCAAAGACTGTGGCTTGAATAGGCACATCTTAGACTCCAGACTGCCATATTTGTTATTCAGCACTCTGGAGAGGTCTCTGACAGCAGATTTCCCTAAGACAATTTGTCTTTTGATTTCTTAGCTGTTGGTGCCAAGAGTGTTAATTGTAGAACCGAGAAAGCTGTAATTGTTAACAATTTCAATTCCTTCTCTTTTTATCGTAATGCTGCCCATTGGCCAAGTGGCGAGAATGTTTATTGTTTGTTGTTGTTTTTTGTTGTTGTTGTTTGTTTTATTTTATATTGAATTTAAATCCATATTGAAGATACAGTCCTTGACTTTCTGCACCAAATGCTTCAGTGTTTTTTTCACATTTGAGGAGTACGGTCGTCTGCATAACACAGATTTTTTGATGAGAATTCCTCCAGTCCTAATGCCATATTCATCCTCACAAAATCCAGCCTCCTGAATACTCTGTTCCATATATAGGATGCATCATGATGTGCTTCTCTTGTGATTTTGAACTATGCAGTGTTTCTTCCTGTTTTCTGATGACCACATCCTGGTCTAAGTATAGGTTTCACATGAGCACAATCAGATATTCTGGAATTCCCATTCTTGTCAACGATAGCCACAATTTGTTGTGATCCACACAGTCAATTACCTTTGCATAGTCAAAGAAATAAAAATAGACGTTCCTCTTTTACTCTCTACTTCTGCCAAGATTCATCTGACATGGGCTGTTATGTCCCTAGTGCCACAGCTTCTTCTAAACCCAGCTTGCATTTCTGGCAGTTAATTGTTGATTTACTTTCACAGCAATTTTTATATAATATCCAGTAGGATTTTTTTTCCTGTTATATTAGTGAGGTATTTTGAAAATTTCTACATTCTGTTGGATCATCTTTTTTTTAAATTTTTTTTTAAATAGGTGTAAGTATCGATCTCTTCCAGTCTATTGACCAAGTCGTTGTCCTTCAGATTTCTTGGCACAACCTAGTGAGCATTTCCAGGGCTGAATCTGTTTGTTCAAATATGTCAATTTGTATGCCATCAATTCCTGGGGCCTTGTTTTTT
>NW_006399892.1:3397193-3400120 GCF_000299155.1 Elephantulus edwardii | reverse complement strand
GGGGTTTGTGTGGGGAGAAGGGTGCAACAATGAATGAATGGAATCCCAAAATCTCTGTAGATCTTCATTGAAATGAAAAACAAACAACCTAAATTTAAAAAAAAAAAAGGAATAGCTAATTCTATATTCCTTTTAAGCAGTTCTTTCCCTCATCTGTTTCAATGCAGTATATATTATTTATCCCCTCTTTCCTTAGGTTTTCCCGAACCCCAATGTCAGTCCTGCACTATGTAGTATTTGTATTTTTGTGACTGAGATATTCCACTCAGCATAATGGCCTCCAGGGTCACCCATTTTGTATAATATTTCATGAGTTCCTTGTTTTTCAATGCAGCATAGTATTCCGTTGTGTGAATATACCACAGCTTCTCTAGCCATTCGTTTGTTGATGGTCAGCCCAGAAGAAAATTCTTGTATTACTAAAACAAACATCTGGATTGACTTCACTCTAATCATGCCATAATAAAAAAGTATAAAATCATAGATAACACAGAATAAACTCTAGCACTCTAAACCTAATTATTCTGAGATAATGTTCTAGTACTAAGATAGGTCAGGAAGAGGAGTAATGGATAAATGGAGCTAATTAAGAATTCTAAGCATCAAGTAATTGGTGATCACCTTCATGTGGTGGAAAGACAAGAACTTATCCACGTAGTCACAATGACCATTTTGTCCTTGGTTTTGATTTTGTTGTTTTTTTGGTTGTTTTTTTTTTTTAAAAAAGATCATATGAATTATATAGAGTACTACTGCAAAAATTATCTTTAGTACTTTACTGCTCTTGAAATAAACCCCTTTGGTGTTGATATGTTACACTGGATAAAATGAAATTTGCAGCATTACAATTTTTCATTATAGCTTCACATTCTTCTTATACTTTTAATTAGTACTTGAATGAAGGATTTCAAAAGATATTGTCTGCTATTCCCACAAATCATTCATGCATATTTTGTTTCTTAATTAACATTAATTACAAACACAATGTCTGATTGCCCATTATTTCCATATTGTCCTTTTTTCCCCTCATTCCAAAATAAGGTTCAGTGTCTATATATTAATTTCCTCTCTTCTCTGCTTCTGTGGTAACTGTACTATATTTATCCTCTTTATATCTAGTTTTTGGACCATAGGAATTATACATTGTTTTTCTTCTTTGACTCACTCATTTCACTCAGAATAATGTCATTTAAACTCACCCATGTGTAACATAGTGTACTTTGGAACACTAGTTCTATGATGACAATTTTTTTTCTTTCCTATTTTGGGAGGAAGAAACTTTCTCTAGTTCTGATGGATTGTTTCCTCCCTGAAGCGATACACTTAGCTTGAGACTCATTCTTCCTTGGTCTCAGAATGACAAAGAAGGGATTCTATATTGCCTATGTCTCTAGGGCAGCCTAGGGCTCACAGATTAATTTAAATCATTTAAACTGTAATGATCAGAAACTGCAGGAGGCAACTACATTTCTACGTATGAAGTAGAAATGACTGAATTTTAATATTTAAGTCTCAAATAAGGGTATGTAGCTCTGAATTGTCTGAAATGAAATCTAAGGAAAAGAGTCAACAACAAGAGACTCAGTGAAATATATCCATTGAATGAGAAAGTTTGGTCATAAATGACTCAATAAAAGAAGAATGAATAAACGAAAGAAGAAAAAAACACTTATTGTTTATAAAACAATCACAAATATACATTCACATGCCTATTATCTAGTAAAAATCTATTGAAAAATTTTATCTGTTACAGATCACTTTACAGGTCCCTTCATTTGAGGCTTTCTTTTCCTTTTGTTAATATCCAATAACACATAATTTAAAAAGCACTTGTACTATAGGAAGTTGTGTGAAAGAAGCTTTCATGAGTACAGAAGTTAGTTTGTAATACTTCAAAATATTTTAAGTACATTGCTTGCTGCAGAAGGTCAAGGACTACAACCTTAAATATGGATCGAAGCTCAACATCAAGAAAATAAAGATTCTCAACACTGGGTTGATTGACAGCATCATTATGAATGATGAAAAGATTGAGGTTTTTAACAGCTTTGGTCTGCTTGGCCTCCCAATCAACACTCTTGGTACCAACCGCCAGGAAATGAAAAGATGAATTGAATTGGCAAAGTTTGCTGTCAGAGGCCTCTCCAAAGTATCAAAGAGCAACGATGTCAGTCTGGAGACTAAGGTCTGCTTCATTCAGGATATGGTTTTTGCAAGTACCTGCTATTCATCAGAGAACTGGACAATGACTAAGAATAATAGAAGTACAATTTATGCCTTTGAGTAGTGGTGCTGAAGAAAAGTATAGACCATACCATGGACTAGTAAGGGAATAAACATATCTGTCCTGGAAAGAATGAAAACAGGCTGCTCCTTGGAGGCAAGAATTTTGAAGCTCCAGCTCATATACTTTTGGCATGTTGCCAGGAAGGATCGGTCCTTGGAGAAGAACATCATTCATTTATTTTTTTAACTGTAAGAACTCATTTATTTTTTGTTCCACTTTCCTCAGAGAAAACATTGGTCATGAGTTAGGAAAAACAGCTCTATCGAACCCAGAAATGTATCTGGTATTTACACACATTTAAATGAGGACATCATTCTCGAAAGGGTAATAGGACAGCATAAGAGAGGACGACCCTGGATGAAATGGATTGATTCAGTGACTGGGATACTGGAGGTAGGTGTATCAGAGATGATGAAATTGGCTCAGAATAGGATAGGGTTCAGAACCATTTTGCATAGGGACACATAACAACAGTAACTTACACCAACTTCTATCAACATACAGATGAGTTGTGGGAGGATATCAAGGGTATCATCCAGGAAGAGGGCAAACGGTCATTGCAAAGACAGAAGAGGAAGAAAAGACCAAAATGGATGTCAGAAGATACTCTGAAAATTGCACTGGAGCGCAGAGAAGCCAA
>NW_006399892.1:3395071-3396041 GCF_000299155.1 Elephantulus edwardii | reverse complement strand
TGGACTTCCGGCAGTTCTCTGCTGATGTGATGTTCTAATCGTTTTTGGATGATCTTCAGCAGAATCATTCTGCCCTTACCCATCCTTAAATATTACTTTTAGGGTCTTGAATTTGTTCTTCAGATACTTCAGCTTAAGAAATATCAAGAGAGTTTGTTCCTTTTGATTTTCTAACTCCAGCTATTTGCACATTTCTTTATAATACTTTGCTTTGTCTTCGCAAAGTGTCCTTTGAAACCCATGGAGCAGATGGTGGATTCAAACAACATGTCTTTGGGATTGCAACACAGTTTCTTACCACTAGGCCACTAGATCAGCCTAACAATACTAAAACTTGTAATTACATATCTGACCCTAATTTAATGTGTGATCTTAACTAATTCATTTCTAATCTTCAGTTTTCTCTTAAGTGAAATTTTCAGTTTATTCCTTTCCTTCATGCACAGTCCAGCAATTCTTCCGATCTCTCAACTCGTCCATGAATTATATATTTCAATTCTTATGAAATAATTGTATGATGTAAAACAGTTACTTGGAAGCAGGAGTGACCGACCATTCACTTCCTAAACAACATGTCTCTGGAAACATGAACTTTAATAAATGTCAAGTTTATAGAAAGGCTTTAGGTGTTTTGTTCATAGGGTCGCTAGGAGTTGTGCTTGACTTGAAGGCAATCAAAAACAATAACAATAAAACAGTAACAGTGGCTTGTGGAACAGTTTTTGCTTGCGGAAATCTAGACTTGTATTTGTTAGATTTGTATTCCACTTCTAAGCATCGTATTTTGTCTTTAAAAAGTCTTTCTAGAGAAAAAAGATCAGTATTGTATGTGTAAAGATATATATACAGGAGCAGATACACAGTGGTTGTACTTACCCACAAGGTTAAGTATCTTAATGGTGTTATGTGCCATCGAGTCGCTTCTGACACATAGTGACCTATGTACAACAGCCCTAAACTCTGCTCTATC
>NW_006399892.1:3390348-3394071 GCF_000299155.1 Elephantulus edwardii | reverse complement strand
TCCATGTTTTCTGTCCATTTTGTAACTGGGTTATCAGTCTTTTCCTTGTGAAGGCCCTGTAGGATTCTGTAAACTTTTTATAGACACCCTTGTCTGAAATGATATTGCCAAATGTTATTTTCCCAGTCAGTAGCTTTTCTTTTGACTCTGTTGTAAAATGTTTTGGGTGTACACAGGCACCAAATCCTTAGGGTTTCCATTCATCAATTTTAACCTCTATAGACTGTGCACTTTTGGTTGTATTTGACAGTGTCTGCACCATAGAAGAAGCCAGCTAAGCCTAATCCTAGTTTGTCTCTTTTGACTTTTATAGTTTTAGGCTTAACTCTTTGTCTCTGATCCATCTTGAGTTGATTTTTGTGGACTATGTAAGATGTGGATTTTGTTTCAGCTTTCTGTAGGTGGTAGAACAATTTTGCCAGCACCATTTGTTGAAGATGTTGTCATTTCCCTATTTGATAGGTTTTATTTCTTGTCAAATATCACTTGACCATAGATAGATGTGTCTATTTCTAAGTTCTTAATTCTATTCCATTGGTCTGTGTGCCTGCCATTGTACCAGTTACTACACCAATGTAGTAGCTTTTGTTGTCAGGGATTGTGATAACTCCAACTTCATTTTTATTTTTGAGGATTACTTTTGTGTCTTGGGGGTCCCTTTCCTCTCTAAGTAAACTTTGAAATTTCTCTATATCCTTCTGTATTGGGATTGCACTGAACATGTAGATGGCTTATGATAAAATTGTCATTTTCATAATCCACTTCCTAGATAACATGCCCCCGGAAACTCTATGAACTTTGATAAATGTCAATAGTCATAGAGGGGCTTCAAGCCTTTTGTTCATAGGGTCGCTATGAGTCATTCTTGACTTGATGTCAGTCAACAACAACATCTATGAATAGTGTCTCATGGAAATGTTCCATCGTTTTTTTTGCACAGGACTTCCGAGTATCTCAATTTGTGGTTGGCTATTTTAAATGGTATTTCTTTCTTGGTTTCCTTCTCTCAGTTCTCCTATTATTGTAGAGGAATCCCACTGATTTTAGGGTATTTATCGTATATTCTGCTATTCTACTAAATTGGTCTACTAGTGCTAACAGTTTTTCTGCTGAGTCCTTGGCGTTTTCTGTGTACACAGTCATATCATCTGCATATAGCAACAATTTCATCAGCTCTTTTTCAAATTGGATGCTCTTATTTTCTCTTCTTGTTTTATTGTCCTAGTGACAGCAGGCATCTTTTTCTGATCCCTATCCAAAAAGAAATCACTTTCAGTCTTTCTCCATTGAAAAGGATATCAGTTCTTGGTTTTGCATGTGTGCCTGTCACTATATTGAGGAAATTCCCTTTTATTCCACTTTGGCTGAGTTTCTTTATAAGGAAGGAGTGTTAGATTTTACCAAATGTCTTTTCTGCACCAATTGCTTAGACCATACAGTTCTTGTTATTTGCTTTGTTAATGTGGTGCTTATGTTGATTATTTTTTTTGTTGAACCATCCTGCAATAACTGTTATGAATCTCACTTGGCCATGATGAATTATTTTATTTGCATATAGATTTTATTGGCTAGGATATTGTTAAAGATTTTTGCATTTATTTTCATGAGAGATATTGGTCTGTAGTTTTTCTTGCATGGTAATATCTTTACCTGGTTTTGGTAGGGTTATGCTTGCTTCATAGATGACTCAGGGAGTGTTCCTTCTTTTTTAGTTTTTTAAAATACTTCAAGTAGAATTGATGCTAGATCTTCTTTGAATGTGTGACAGAATCCAGCTTGAGGAGCCATCTTGACCAGGACTTTTCTTATGGGTAAGTCTTTTTATGACATGTTCCATTCCTTATTTTGTGATGTGTCCATTCAAGAATTCTATATCTGTTTTTGTCAATTTGGATAGAGCATGAGTTTCAAGTTGGTCTTCATCAATATATTTCTTCTGGATCACTGTCTCTGGGTTATTTGTTCTTCTAATGACATTCATTGTTTCTTCCATCACTTGCATCTTCTTCTGCAGCTGTTGAAATAACTCCACATTAACATGTTTCTTCTGGTTCTCTCTATCTGTTGTATTCTTGGGTCTGCTTTTTCAGGAGAAGTGTTATTTTGTTTTTTCATAATGGCTGAGTCAGACTGTTGCTATATTGACATTATGTGAATCTTTTCTTAGTATATGTTAAGTTGTTGTAACTATATAACGTCCCAGGTTATGGTAATGTTTTGTGAAGGACCTGCATATTGGTCCATCCCTTTTGGGCCTCAGCCCGAAGTGTAATGACTTTTTACCCTTCAGAAATGGAAGCTGCACCAGGACTCTTTCCACTTGAGCTTGAGATATATCACATGATTTAGTTAGACAGCAGTGTTTAGCATAAAGTACATGTGATACTGGTGCTTATGGCACAGTACAGCAAGGTGGCAGCAGGGCAGTCTCCAGGCAACAGGGCAGCGGTCAGGCCACACCGGAACTGCAGCCCCTTGGCGTGTAGATAGTGTTCCTCTACAGGCCTGGGTGTGAGTACACCTGGGCTGGGATGCAGCCTTTAGCAGATGATGGGGAAGAGGCAGAAGGAAGATGCTACAGGGCCCTGCCATGCCACACAGGCCTTGACATCTTGCAGTGAGGCGATGGTCAGGTCCTCTGGAGAGATTAGTTGTGTACATTGACTTTTTGATTGTGTGACCAGACATACAATTGCAAATTTAAAACAAACAAACAAACAAACAAACACAACCAACCTACTTCTTTTTTATAGATGTTGTGACAGAGTAGAATGTTCAATCAATAGTTTTGTTTCGTATTCAATACATAATATGACAAAGAAAAGAATTCTTTCAAGATGTCTCTATATTATAGCCTTCTCAGGAAATTTTTCCTTTCAAATTCTCCAATAGGATGTTGTTGTTGTTGATGTTGTTGTTGTTGTTGTTAGGTGCCATCAAGTTGAGTACAATTCATAGAAATCCTATGAACAAAGATCTGAAACCAGTTTTGTCTTGTGTCATCCTCATACTTCGTGAAACACAAGAGTCCATTGTAGCAGTCACCCTGTCAATCCACCTGGTTGAGGGTCTTCCTCTAACGCGCCGACACTCCATCCTTCGCAACATCATGTCACTCTCCAAGGAACAGCACCTCCTAGCAATATGTCCAAAGTATGTGAGGTGAAACCTCATCATTCTTGTCTCCAAAGAGAGCTCTGGCTGCACCCTCCCCAAGACCTATCTATTAGTTTTCTTGGCCATCAATGTTCAGTGCTTTTCTCCAACACCACAGCTCAAAGGCATCAATTCTCTTTCTGTCATCCTTATTCATTGTCCAGGTCTCAGATGCATAGCTAGTAATCAGAAATACCATGGCCTGAATCAGATACACCTTATTTCTCAAACTGACATCACTACTCAATAATTTGGAAAAATCCCTAACTGCTGATTTTCACCATTGCAATGTGTCTCCTAATGTCCTCAGTGCTGATACTAAGGGTGTTAATTGTGGATCCAAACAAGATGAAGCTGTGGACAGTTTCTTCTCTCCATCCATTATGGCACTGCCTAGTGGTAAAAGTCTGTTTTCTTGATATTGAGATGCAAGCCATACTGAAGTCCGCGTTCCTTCATCTTTTTCAACAAGTGCTTCAAATCTTCCTCACTTTCAGCAAGCAAGGTTGTGTCACCTTGTGCATAAGGCAGGTTATTAATGAGGCTCCCTCTAATCCTGATGCCACA
>NW_006399892.1:3376367-3389903 GCF_000299155.1 Elephantulus edwardii | reverse complement strand
CTCTCACTACTCTAAAGGGCCCCTTTGGCAGTAGGAAACACATAGACTATTATGGAGATTGATTTTGGAATTTAGATGCACTGTTATTAATTGTGCTTATCCGTACATGTTCATATCCTTGAAGATGTATCATGAAGGTATTGCAACCTGGAAGACAAAAATTTAACAAGTTAAAAGTACATGAGTCAAAAATTGACAAGCAATAATATTCCGAGAAGAGGTTCTAGTAGTGGCACAAATCAAGTTACAGAGGGAAGGTGGTTCTTACAATAAAAAGCCTATAGACTAGCACTTTGTCTATTATAGTGCACAGGTTAAGAGCCACAAGATGTAGAGGCTCAGCTATGTCATTTATGCTTCTTAAGTCCTGGAGCAAATTCTATCTACCACCGGGCTGTTTTACAACTCAGAAGTTCACAAGCAAGGTAGAGGTGAAGTAAGGAACTGCTTATGAGGTTTTCCGTTCATTCCAACAACTAAGAGACAGTGAGAAGAGTTGGGACCTCAGAAGGCATTTAGGACCAATTAGTAGGCTCTGTGTCCAGGAGAAAATGAATATGCTTACCAGTAATGTTAATGCTCATCCACGGCTCTTCTGGGAGGATCTAAATCGTTGAAGCATCGAAAAAATACACCTTGATGCACTCGCTTCCTAATTCCAAACCTTGTAGTGGTCCCTGCTCTGTTATTCACAGCCTCCTGTTCCAGGTATGGGTTCCTCAGGAGCACAATCAAGTGCTCTGGGATTCCCATTCTTCTCAATGTCAGCCACAACTTGTCATGATCCACATAATCAAACACCTTTGCATAGTCAATAAAGCACAAATAGACATTCTTCTGGTGTTCTTTGTTTTCAGCAATGATGTCCCTGGTGCCATGGCTTCTTCTAAATCCTGTTTCAACTTCTAGCAATTCCCTATCGATTTACTATTCCTGCAGGTTTTAAATTATCTTCAACACTATTTTGATAGCATATGATATCAATGATACTGTTTGAAAATTTCCACATACAATTGGATCACCCTTCTTTGAAATAAGAACAAATATAGACCTCTTCCAAGTCATTGGCTGGACAGCCATCCTCCAAATGTCCTGGCATAGACTGGTAATTGCATCCAAGGCTGCATCTGTTAGGTGAAATAAGTCAATTGGTATCCCATTGATTCCTGGGGCCTCATTTTTGACCAATGCCTTCAATGCAGTTTCAACTTCTCCTCTCCTTACCATTGGCTCCTGTTCATATGGTTCTTCCAGAAATTTTTCAGTGTCAGTCAATTCTTTCTGGTGCAGTGACTCTGTGTATTTCCTCCATCTTCTTTTGATGTTTTCTGGGCCATTCAATACATTGCCCATAGAATCTTTCAACATTGTTAAACGAGGCCTAAATTTGTTCTTCAGTTCTTTCACCTTGAGAAATTCAAAGGGAGCTCTTCCCCTTTTATTCTCCAATTCCAGCTTTCTGCACATTCCATTATAATATTTTGTTTGTCCTCCTGTGTTGCCCTTTGAAACTGTCTGTTCAGCTCTTTTACTTTGACATATTTTTCTTTAGAGTTAGCCTCCCGACATTCCAGTGCAATCTTTAGTGTCTCTTCTGAAAACCGTTTCAGTTTTATCTTTCTCTTCTGTTTTTGTAATGAACTTTTGCTTTCTTCATGGATGATATCCTTGATGTCATCCCACAAATCATCTGATCTTCTATCATTTCTATTCAATGCCTCAAACCTATTGTTAAGAGAATCATGAAATTCTGATGGAATTGATTCAAGAAATAGGATCATGTCTACAAATGCCATGATTTACCTGAAGGTACATAATTTAATCACACGTAACTCCATCATATTAACATCTAGTCTTGTTGTTACATGCGAGTTACTTATGACTCATAGTAACAATAGCTCTAAGCGTAGTCCTCCTGAGCCATTCTCACTGTCTCCAAAACACGTTCCCTTTCTCTATTGTCCTAGTCACCATATCAATATTTTTCATTCAGTATCTTCATCTTCTGCACTATCTCTCTACCCTTCCAAGCATGATGTCCTTTTCTAAGGACTAGTTTTTCCTGGCAACATGACTGAAATACATGAGATAGAGCTTCAAAGTCCTTGCCTTCAAGGAGCTACTTGGTTTCACCCTCCCTCTTCAGCACAGGTCTGTTTGTTCTCTTTTCAGTTTATGGTATGATTAATACTCTACTCCAGCACCACAGCCTAACAGTATCAATTCTTCTTCTGACATCCTTATTTATTGTCCAGCTCCCTGAAACAACTGCAAAGACCATGGCCTAGATCAGGTGCACCTTAATCTCTAGACTGCATCTTTTATTTTCAACACTCTTGAGATGTCCCTGACAGTAGATTTTCCTGATACAATTTGTCTTTTGCCATTTGCTGGTTCCAAAGATATTGATTATGGATCTGGGCAAGCTAAAATTGTTAATAATCTCATTCTTATCTCCACCTATCTTGGGCCCAGTGGTAATAATTTTTGTTTTCTTGACTTTGAGCTTCAATTTCATATTGCAGACTGCAGTCCTTGACCTTCTGTCATCTGCACTTCACAGGCAGTGAATCTTCCTCCAATTCTGATGTCACATTCCTCCTCAAAAAGACCAGTTCCACATACAGATTGATAAGGTATGGACACAGGGTGCATCCCTGACACACTCCTTTTCTGATTTTGAACCATGCAGTGTTTCTGTTGTTTGTTCTGATAACTGTCTCCTGGTGTAAGTGTAGGTTATATGAGTATAATCATGTGTTCTGGCATTCTCATTCTTCTAAAGCCACAATTGGTTGTGATCCACACAAATGCCTTTATGTAGTCACTGAAATAAAATGCTGTCTGTTTTGGGCCAAGATCTATGTGACATTGGCTATGATATTCCTAGTGCAATGGCCTCTTCTAAAGTCATCTTGTACTTCCGTTGGATCACCTGTTTTTGGAATGGGACTAAATATGGATCTCTTCTAGTTAGTAAGCCAGGTAATTGTCCTGCAGATTTCTTAGCACAACCTGGTGAGTGCGTCCAGGGTAGCATTTGTTTGCTGAAGTATGTAAATTGATATTCAATCAATTTCTGGGGCCTTGGTTTTTTCCAGTTCCTTCTATTACAGCTTGAACTTCCTCCTTCATTACCCTTGTCTTATGGTCCCATGTTGTTTCATGAAATTTTTCTGTGTCATCCAATTCCTTTTTGTATAAAGAGTCTACTCTTTCCATTTTCTTTTGATATTTTGTGGATCATTCAATAGTTTACCCATAGTATTTTTAAGCACTGCAACTCAAGTCTTGAATTTGTTCTCCAGTTCCTTCAGTTTAAGAAATACCAAGTAAGTTCATCTGTTTTGATTCTCTGACTCTAGCTCTTTGTACATTTTGTTATAGTACTTTGCTTTTCTTTCTCTAGCTGGGGAATAGTGTAATAATGAGTGGATAGAAGTGACTAGAGACCTGAGACATCATGTATGGTTAGCTGGGGAAAGTGGGAAGGGGGTGCTGGTGGGTCAAAGTGAGGGAATGGATTGGTATGCTGGTGGAGCCAGGAATGTGGGGACGGGACCATCACACATGTGACAAAGGGAGAGGGGTGAGGCAACACTCAGTCTGCTAGCTGTACAAGGGGGAAAGTTTTTTTCACCTGTTCTTTTGTATAGAATACTTCTCTGTTAGATATTTTTATAAATCTAAACATTCCAAGTAAGACAGACCAAGAAGGCTTGGCCATCCACTTCTGAAAAACAGGCCTTGGAAAAACCCTATGTATAATAGAGCACACTTAGAGTACACTAGCAGATACAACACTGGAGGCTGAGGCCTCATACTGGGACACATAAAGTAGGAGGAACAAGTGAAAACAAACACTAGTTACTGAACCATAGAATGTGAGAAGTATGAATTTAGGAAAATTGGACATTGTTAAAGAAGAAAGGGAAGGCATAATACATATTGACATCCTGGACACTGAAGAACTGAGATGGACTTGCTTGGGACATTTTGAATCAGATAATTGCACGATCTACTACACTGGAAATAGAAATGGAACGATGAGGAAAATGGGATTGCATTAATAGTAAAAAATACCTTTTCTAGATCTATCCTTCAATATAATATTGTTAGCCACAGGATAATATCCATACACACACGCAAGGAAGATCTGTTAATACCACTATTGTTCAAACATATGTACCAATAACCAGAGCCAGAGAAGAGAAAATAGAAGATTTCTACCAACTTTTGCAGTCAGAAATTGACTGAACATGAAGCCAAGATACATTTATGATAATAAATCACTGGATGTATATCTTGGAGACAAGAAAGAAGTATCAGTAGTTTGAAAACATAGTCTTGCTGACCAGAATGAGCCTGGAGATAGAATTTTGTACTATCAATGATTTATTCATTGAAAATACATTTTATAAAAAATACAAACAGCTATACATAAAGAGCTCACCTGATGATCTACAAAGGAACAGATTGATTATATCTGCAGAAAGAATAGTTGCAGAAGCACAGTATCAGCTGTGAAAACTATGCCAGGTGCTGATTGTGGAATAGACCATCAAATACTCATAAGCAAATTCAAACTGGAGCTAAAAAGCTAAAGAAACTTAAATCCATAGAACCAAAGGTTAACCTTCAATATATCCCACTTAAATAATAAAAAAAAAATCTCAAGAACAGGTTTCAGACCCTAAACATTAATGAACAAAGACCAGATGAGAATATCATTCATGATGGATGCAAAAGGTCATTAGAAATACGGAGGAGGAAGAAAAGACCGAGATGAATGTTGTGAGAGAATCTGAATATTGTACTAGAGCCCAGTGAAACCAAAGCAAAGGGAAGAAATTAGGAAGGAGCTGAACATCTTGCCTTGTGTTTTGTTTTGTTCAATATCATAGTCTACACAATATATAAAAGCCTAAGGTATAAAAGAAATTGTTATTCTTATTAAGTGCTGTAAAATTGCTTGCGACACATAGCAGCCCTATGTACAACATCTCTTAACTCTGCTCTTCTTGTTGTTACGTGCTATTGAATCTCATGTGACCCTATTTATGATACCTCTGAACTCTGCTCTATCCTGAGCCACTCTCTGATTCCAACACACGAAACTCCATTAATCTATTTACCATGTCAATCCATCTCATCTAGAATCTTCTTCTCCTGCACTGTCCCTCCATCTTTCCAAGTTTGATGTCCTTCTCCAAGGACTGGTCTCTTCTGGCCATGTACCCAAATTATGGTGAGGCAGAGCTTCAAAATCCTTGCCTCTAAGGAGCAGTCTGCTTTCACTCTCTCCAGAACAGACTTGTTTGTTCTCATATCAGTCTTTTCCAGCACTCCAGATCAATGGCATCAATTCTCCTTTTTCGCCATTAGTCACTGTTCAGCTCTCTGATGCATAGCAAATAATGGTGAAGACAGTGACCTGTGTGAGGTGCACCTTAGACTCTGGACTGACATGGTTGCTCCACAGTACCCTGGAGAGGTCCGTCACAGCAGACTTTCCTAATGCAATTTGTCTTTTGATTTCCTGGCTACTGGCAATAAGAGTTTTGATTGTGGAGCCAAGAAAACACATATTTTATGTTTTTAAGCTTAACCTTATTAAATTACCACTGTACCTCCTCATACTTCATCTTTTATCCCGTATTTCACCTGGTAATTCTCTGAAGTCCAATGAATGAGGTCAACTGCTGCTGATCACATCAAATAATTATAAACAGCATTTACCTTCTCTGAAGATAAAAAGATGAAACTTTAATATTTTAGAAGACATGTGGTAGGCTTTCCTATATTTCTAAATAAATCCTTCTACAGTCCTCTGGTAGCATAGTGGAAAGTTACTCTGCTAATCACCTCTTTGTTAATTCAAACCTGTGGGCCACTGCAGAGGGGAAAGACGGACAACCTCTTCCTGTGTGATCTGCAAACTCTGAAAATGTTCTGGAGACACCAACTCAAAGGCAATGTGTTCTTTTAATCCGAAGATTTCTGGAACTGAGTTTTGTGTTCTCTCTTTCAGTTTTTCATATTTAGAGAAGATATTTCTACACCTTTTCCTTTAAATGCAAATCTTTACATCACCTTTTCAAAATGCTTCCAGTATTCTAATTCTTCTGTAAACAAAATGCATCTCAGAATCTTTGCTGAACATGCTTTATTCCTCAGTCACAAGGAGCTCATTCTTTAAGTAGGTTAATTATGTGAAACACCACACTGTTATCACAAAGAGATGTCAATTTGCAGTGACTTAGATAAGATGAAAGTGAATTTACATGGAAAAAATTCACAACTAAGTTGAAGAGAAGTATTAAAGCTGTCATGAATCCTTAGCACTTCCCTTATATCTCTGGGTTGAAGGCAACAACAACTGCAAATTCCATCATACTCCTGCTATCAAGAAGACTAGATATTGAAGCAAAGGCAAATACAAAATTGCAGGTATCATTTTATTCTTATTATTTAAGCTAAACCACTCTGACAAGGACACCAAATGGGAAAAGATGAAGATTATGTGTTATATTTGCATGTTTCTAGCTGAGAAGTCACATATGCTTAGCTGAATTTTAGAAAAAATCTAGAACTAAATAAAAGATAGAAATGTTGTATATTTGCACCTATTATTTTATGTATTGATTTCTCTGGAAACTTCTCTTTCTACTTCCACTGAGAAGCTCAGAAATACTCTCCACTTAGGTCCATGAGTTCTTTTGGTTACAATCTTAAATCAATCATGTCTTGAAAGTTTCTGTATAGAATATGTGGAGTATGTTGTGAATTGTGATATTTTCTTTATCATAATTTTTCATTTTGTAAAAATATGGTATTGCGTTACCGACTTTGTGCTCTAAAACTTTTTTCTTAATTTAATGTACAATCTAATCTTCATGAAGACAGTTAAGAACGTAATCTTTCCTTACAGAACATTCTCAGTGAAAAATCTTCTATAAATTATGTTATCTGGTTTATAGTATCACTACTAAAAATGTTTAATAAAGTAACTTGTCTTTGTATATACAATGTTGTTGTTGTTGTGTAACATTCAGTCAGAATTGACCCATAGGTGACTCTCCAGTGGGTTTTCAGAGGCAGTAATTGCACGGGGGGAGATTTTCCATCCTTCTCCCATGGAGCAGCTGGTAGACTTGAACTGTGTGCCTTCTGAATTACAGCATAGCTTCTTGCAACTGTGCTACCAGAGATAATAATTGTTGTTGTTGTAATGTGCCATTGAGTCACTTGCGATTCATAACGACCCTATGTACAAGAGCCCTAAATGCCGTTCTATCCTGTGCCAACCTCACTGTCTCAAACACATTAATTCCACTCACAGAATCGATCCATCTCATTGAGCATCTTCCTCTCCTGTGCTGTCCCTCCACTCTCACAAACATTTTGTCCCTCTGCAAGGACCAGTCCGTCTTTGCAACATGCCCAAAGTAAGTCAGATGAAGCTTCAGAATCCTTGACTCCAAGGAGCATTCTGGCTTCACCCTCTCCAGGACAAATCTGTTTGTTCTCCTAGCAGTCCATGGTATAGTCGACCTTCTTGTCCAGCACCACAGCTCAAAGGCATCAGTTCTCTTTCTATCATTCCTATACACTGTCCAACTCTCCAATTCATAGCACTTAATTGCAAAGACTATAGCCCGGATCAGGCGCACCTTAGTCTCCACCCTGACATCGTTGCTCTTCAGTACTCTTGAGCGGTCCCTCACAACTGACTTTCCCAATGCAATTCATCTTCTGACTTCCTGGTTGCTGTTACCAAGATTTTTCCAAGTAAACTAAAACTGTTAACTATCTCAATCTCTTCACCATCCATACTGATGCTGTCAATTGGCCCAGTGGTGAGAATCTTCGTTTTCTTGATGTTGAGCTTCAATCCATATTGAAGGCTGCAGTCCTTGACCTTATGCATAATAGAATACTTAAAAATTAGTAGTCCTGAAGTTAGTAATTGTAGGTGAAAGTTGATATTTCCAATTCATGTATTGATTATAGTTTAAGTAGAGTGAAATGCACCTCATATACATTGAGTGTCTTTTGAGCTATCTAAAGAATTCATAAACTTCCACTTTTTTGGTGGCCTAGTAGTATGACACTATCTGCTGATCCACTTGGGACGAAAAGAAAGCCAAAAGGACCCCGCGTGTTCCATATGTGTTCCTCCTCACGATGTGAGAGGCTATTGTAAGATCCAGCATAAACCGATTCACACACAGTAGACCTCAGCCTGCAGGTGTGGCCAAGCACTTAAGTATTTTAAAATTCCAGCACACCCAAATGCTGGCAGACTCTGTGCCAGAGATCCCCAATTCATCTGAAAAGTCCCATCTTCTGCAACAAGTATGAAGCACATGTTACAGAAGATCAAGGCACACAGCTTTCAGAATGGATTGTGTCTCAGTATCAAGAATACAAGGATTCTTACCACTGGGCCAATAGGCAGCATCATGATGGATTGAGAAGAGACTGACACTATCAACAAGTTCATGTTACTGGATCTACAATTTACACACTTTGTACTAGCAGTCCAGAAATAAGGAGGCACTGTGCACTGGGAAGATCTCCAGTTAGGGAATATACAAATTATTGAGGTGTAATGATGTCAGTTTGAGAACAAAGGTGTGACTGATTCAGGCCATGATATTTCTGATTTCTTGCTATGCATCAAAGAGCTGGACAATTAATAAGGATGACAGAAAATAATTGATGCCTTTGAGCTATGGTGTTAGAGAAGAGGACTGAATATCTCATAGATGGCCAAGATACCAGATAGATATGTCTTGGAGAGGGTGCAGCCTCAGTGCTCTTTGGAGGAAGGAATTATGACATTTCAACTCACATACTTTAGGCATGTTGCTAGGAGGGCCTAGTACTTGGAGAAGGATATGATACTGGAAAGGGTAGAGAGTCAGAGAAGGAGAGGAAGATCCTCAAATAGGTGGATTGACATGGTAACTGCTGCAGTGATCTCTCTGTTAGGAAGTGTGATGTTGATGCAGGAGAAAACAGAGTTCAGAAATTCAGTTCATAGGGATGCTATGAGTTGTCCTACACTGTACAAGACTAGAAATCCATGCTCCAATCTCAAGGTAAAATGTTCGAGTCCACCAGCTGCTCCAGGGACAAAAGGATGGGCAATCTCTTCCCATGCAATTAGTGCCTCTGAAAACCCACTGGAGATTCAGTTATGGATCAGTTCAGCCTTGATGGCACACAAAAACAACAATTTATGTATAATATAAGGAACCTTGAGGTAATTGTGCAGAATAAGAATAAGAATAATGTCAACCTATATGCAGAACAGATTATCTGGGAGACGGGGGTCTATGAGGAGAAATGTGGGGTCAAGATTGGTGGACGATTTATTAACCATCTGTGTTATGCGGATGACACAACCCTGCTTGCTGAAACAGAGGAGGACCTGAAGCGCCTGCTGCAGTGTCAAGGACTGCAGCCTACAATATGGATTGAGGCTCAATGTCAAGAAGACAAAGATTCTCACCACTGGACCAATTGGCAGCATCAGGATGGATGGTGAAGAGATTGAGATTGTACACAGCTTTAGTTTGCTTGGCTCCACAGTCAACAGTCTTGGCACCAGCAGCCACGAAATTAAAAGGCGCATTGCCATGGGAAAGTCTGCTGTTAGGGACCTCTCCAAAGTGCTGAAGAGCAATGGTATCTCTTTGGAGACTGAGGTGCGTCTGATACAGGCCATGGTCTTCACAATCACCTGTTATGCGTCAGAGAGTTGGACAATGACCAAGGAGGATAGAAGGAGAATTGATGCCTTTGAGCTGTGGTGCTGGAGAAGAGTATTGAGAATACCATGGACTGCTAGGAAAACAGATTTGTCCTGGAAAGGGTTAAACTGGGTGGCTCCTTGGAGGCAAGGATTCTGAGGCTCCGTCTATCATATTTTGGACATGTTGTGAAGAGAGACCAGTCCTTAGAGAGGGACATCATGCTTGGGAGGGTGGAGGGACAGTGCAGGAGAGGAAGGCCCTCTATGAGGTGGATTGATTCAGTGACTGGGATAATTGGGATGGGAGTGTCAGAGACAGTGCGAGTGGCACAGGACAGAGCGGAGTTGAGGGCTGTTGTACATAGGGTCGCTATGAGTCGTAAGAGACTCGACTGCACATAACAACAACAACAATAGACCAGGTTGTTGACTAATAGATGGGAAGTTTGAATCACTAGCAAATCTACAGGAGTAATAAAAATTTATACTGAGAACAGACTTGTCAGCCATTGATTTTGATTTATCTGTAGTATAGGAGTCTTGGTGGTGTATTGGTTAATCATTTTGCTCTTAGTAGTAAAGTTCATGGTGTAAAGCCACCTTCCAGCTTCACAGATCAAAATATCTGCTTTCTGCTCCTTTAAGTATTGCAGCCAGAAAATCCTGCAAGAAGGTCTATTCTGTCACATTAGATAAAAATAGTGAGAAAGGATTCATGTTTGGTAAAGCAGAGGATGAGAGAAGGAAAGGAAGGCTTTCAATGAATTGGATTGATGCAGTGACTGCTCCAAACCACTGGCAGTAAGAGAGATGCAAATCAAGACCACAATGAGGTACCATCTCACTCCAGCAACAGTGGCAAAGTTTAACAGGGCAACAAGAAATAAATGTTGGAGAGGATGTGATGAGAAAGGAACTCTTATACATTGTTGGTGGGATTATAAGAAGGTATAAACATTCCGAAAGGCAATTTGGCACTTCCTCAAAAAGCTGAACATAGAAATTCCATATGACCCCCACTATTCCATTACTTGGAATATATCCTGAGAAAACAAAAACTGAGATTTGTACACCAATGTTCATAGCAGCATTATTCACCACTGCAAGAATATGGAAACAGCCCAGATGTCCAGCCACAAACAAATGGATTGAAAAATTATGGTACATTCATACAATGCAATACTATGCAGCACGCAGGAGCAATGATTTTGTAAATTATTACCTAATTTGGAAGGGACTGGAGAGCATTATGAGAGTGAACTTAGTCCCACAGGGTAAATTTTGTATAAAACCATTATTGTAGAATAAGTATAAGAATCCAAGAGAGATGGGAGAGGTTGGATGCAGAGGGATAAGGATGTGTGTTGTGTGTGTGTGGGGGAGTAATTAATCATGGGGTTGTACAATGTGATTGGGGATGAGGGCAACTGAAAGAATTTGTTCTTGAAAACAATGTATTCAAATTTTGTAAATAAAGTAGTAGAAAAAGAAGAGAAAATAACTATAAAAACCTCAATGGACTTAAGTACAGCAAAGGTTGTGAGAATGGTTCAGTATCAGATGGGTTGTGTTCTTTTGAACCTAAAACAGCTATCTATGAGTCATAGCAGACTAGATAGCACACAATAACGGCACCATCAGCTATCCATTTCCCATTCTTGCTCCCTTGATCCTAGATATACTTTGAGATACACTGAAACAGTTTCTCTTAGTGAATGTTCACTATTATTTTCTTTATTAATGCTGACAAAATACTCACGTTGTACTTATGTTGTTAGGTGCTAAGAGTTGAGTGTTAGGTGCTAAGAGTTGGCTATGACTCATAGCAACCCTATGAACAACAGATCTGAATCGTGTTCTATCCTGAGCCATCCTCAGAATTTGTGATATACTTGAGACCATTGCTATAATCACTGTCAATTCATCTGGTTGAGGTCCTTCCTCCCTCTCTTCTCTCCACTTTTACAAGCATGATGTCCCACTCCAAGGAATAGTCTTTTCTAGCAAAATGTTCAAAGCATACGCGATAAACCTTCGTCATCTTTGCTTCTGTGCATTCTCCAGTATAGCTCTATTTGATCTTTGGCTGTCTTTGGGATATTCATATCTCTTCTCTAACATCATAGCTCAAAGGCATCAATTCTTCTGTCATCCTTATTCATTGTCCAGCTTTCAGATGCATTGTTGTTGAAGGCCTGAAGCCTTTCTATAACTATCCACATTTATCAAAGCCCATAGAATTTCACACCATGACCTGAATAAGGAGCACCTTAAATAGATATCATTGTTCCTTAGTAATTTGAACAAGCCCTTGACTGCAGACTTTTCCAGTGTAATACATATTTTTGTTTCTGAGTGCTGGTAACAAGGAGGTTGATTGCGGATTCAAGTAAGATGAAGTTATTAATAATTTCAATCTCTTACCTATCAATTACAATGTTGTCTATTGCTCCAAAATTTTGGGTTTTTTTATGTGTAAATATAATGCATATTGAAGACCATAGTCTTTGATCTTCTGCAGCAAGCACTTTGAGTTCTCCTAACTTTCAACAATCAAGGTTATGTCATATACTGAAGAGTTTTCCTCCAATCCTAATGCTATATTATTTTTACATTCAGCTTCTCAAATTATTTGCTCAGCATGTAGACTGAACAGGTATAGAGGAAGAATATAATGCTGGTCCACATCTTTCTTAATTTTAAAGCATATAGTGTTCCCTCTGTACTCTGGTCTGAGAATAAATTTTGTATGAGCACATTAAGCATTCTGGGATATCTATTTTCCTGAATGTTAGCCATAATTTGTTATGACCTACTCAGTCGAATGTATTTTTTATTGTCAATAAGAAAACAACAACAACAACACAAAAACCCACAAAGAGGCATTTATCTGGTATTTTTACTTTCAGGCAGGATCCAGCTGACATTAACAATGATACTGCTTGTGCCATGGATTCTTTTACACTGAGCTTAAACTTCTTAAAGTTTTATGTGTGTGTATTGTTCTACCAATTTTTGGATGATTTTCAGCAATATTTCCTTGCATGTTATATTATGGTACTGTGGAGGTGGGAGTATCAACTTGACCCCACACACGGCAGGTTTACCTGCTTTCCCCAGAAGCCTGTGGGTCAAGACCTGAGACCTTTTCTGAATTTTAGGGAAAAGCTCAATGTGGAAGGTGGGAGAATCAACTTGACCTCACACAAAGCAGGTATGCTCATATTTCCCAGAAGCGTATGGGTCAAGGCCTGAGGCTATTTAAGAATTTTGTGCCCATGGACATGTGGCTCTCAGGCCAAGAAAACAATACTATATTCCAGATCTACAGGACACATCACTCTATCCTGGGAAACTATCCATTAAGACAACAAAGAGCTGCAAATGGAAAAGAAGGGACATTAAGCTGCAAGAAGTCAATACTGAAGCAGAAATTCAAGGCAAAAGACTTTTCCTCAGACTCATCTGAGAAAGATAGCTTTCTCTAAAACTAGTGCCTTTTATTTGAAAATAGAGACTCCTAAATCAAGAGATTCTA
This sequence comes from Elephantulus edwardii, assembly GCF_000299155.1. Taxonomy (NCBI): domain Eukaryota; kingdom Metazoa; phylum Chordata; class Mammalia; order Macroscelidea; family Macroscelididae; genus Elephantulus; species Elephantulus edwardii. The sequence goes on along the minus strand of NW_006399892.1, from coordinate 3,376,602 downwards.
GCTGCAGCATAAGAAATGGCAGCAGCTTGAGGCGTTTGGAATCACAGAAGCCCAGAAAGCTTAAGATATAAACCGACATATCAAGAGCAGGATAGGGGTGAGATAGGGGTTCAATGGCATAGGAGAGAATAGAAGGGAATGTTGGTGAAGCAGCGAAAAGAGAGGGTCAAGACATACATGTCAAGGGCAGGGACAACACTGAATCAGTTGGTTATTTCTATAATTGGGGAAATAT
>NW_006399892.1:3374522-3375112 GCF_000299155.1 Elephantulus edwardii | reverse complement strand
TGGGTCATCATTCTTAGGGTGGGTGGTGGAGGGACAGTTCAAGAGAGAAAGACCCTCAATGAGTTGAATTGATTCAGTGATTAGGGTAATGAGGGTAAGTGTGTCAAAGACAGTAAGATTAGCACAGGCTAGAACAGGGTATAGGCTTTTGTACATAAGGTCGTTATGAGTCACAAGTGACTGGATGGCACATAAAAATAACAACATGTGTTGGTGCCATCAAGTGAAATACAGACCTGCACTCTGTCCTATAGTCATTGTGTTAATTCCCCGGGTTGAAGATCTGCTCTTTTGTTATCCTCCCACCTTTCCAAGCACATTGCTCTTCTCCAAGGAAAGCCTTTCCCAGTAATGTGCTTAAATTATACAAGAAGCTTCACCATCCTTGTCTCCAAGGAGGACTCTGATTTCAACTTTTCCAAGATATGTCTGTTTCTTCTTTTGGCAATCCATGGATTTTTCTGTACTCTCCTCCAACCTCACATTTCTTTTTTCTTTTTTTTTCCAACCTCACATTTCAAATGTATCCTTCAAAGGTTTTCCTTCCTTAATCTTTGTCCATGATAGGCTATTATGGTTATTACAAGAGT
>NW_006399892.1:3368852-3372398 GCF_000299155.1 Elephantulus edwardii | reverse complement strand
CATTAGCACAATCAAATGTTCTGGGATTCCCATTCTTCTCAGAGTCAGTCATAGCTTGTTGTGATCCACGTGGTGAAAAGCCTTTGCATAGTCAATGAAGCACAGATAGACACTCTTCTGGTGTTTTCTGCTTTCTGCCAAGATCCATCTAACAATAGCTATAGTATCTCTGGTACCACGACCTCTTCTAAATACAGCCTGAACATCTGGCAGTTTTCTGTTGACATATTGCTCCAAACGTATTTGGTTAATTTTCAACAGAATCCTGCCTGCAAGTGATATTAATGATACTGTTGGATAATTTCCACACTGTGTTGTTCACCCTTCTTTGGAATAGGAACAAATATCAATCTCTTCCAGTCAGTTGGCCAACTGGCTGTCCTCCAGATTTCCTGGCACAACATAGTGAGTACATCCAGGGAAACACCTGTTTGTTGAAATAAATCATTCGGTATGCTGTCAACTTCTGGAGCCTTGTTATTGCCAATTCCTTCAGAGCAACTTGAACTTCCTCCTTCATCACCATAGGTTCTTTCTCATATGTTATTTCATGAAATTCCTCTGTGTCAGCCAGTTCCTTCTGGTACAGTGACTCTGTACTCCTTCCATCTCCTTTTGATACTTCATCGATTATTTAACATTCTACCCAAACTATCTTTAAGTATTGCCACCCATGGCTTGAATTTGTTTTTCAACTCCTTCAGCTTAAGAAACGCTGGGCGAGTTCGGCCCTTTTGATTTTCTGACTCTATCTTTCTGCACTTTTCATTATAGTGTCTTACTCTGTCGTCCCGAGCTGCCTTTCCCAGTGCAATATGATATTGCACATAGAGGATATCAAATTAGTGTTTTTAAAATCGCAACTAAATCCTTATATGTACTTTAACATTAAAATTGTTGATAAAGTAAGCATTTCTCTGTGTTACGCTGGGGAAAAAACTCTCAAATTTTACTGAGAAATGAAAACAATAATTCGAATATAAATCCAGACATGTCTTGGGGAAAGTACAGCCTGAGTACTCCTTGGAGGCAGTGACAGCAAGGCTTCATCTTCACACTTCGGATATGTAACTAGGTGAGGCTATTCATTGGTAAGGGCATCATGGCCAATTCTTCTTAGCCTGTCTTAATCTGGAAGCTTAGTTTTAGTACAGGATCTGAGAGACAAGCACTGTATCCATAAGAGCAAATGATAAACCACCAAATATATATATATATGAATAGCAGCAACATGACAAGGATGCACCAAATACAAGATACTTAGAGACAATGAATATGCTCCTACGAATAAACTCTAAAGGCAGGTAAACATACAGATATCATGATACTGGTGGCAATGTTTGCACAGTGGCTGTGCAAGGTTCGGAATACAGACAGATGCCGAATGCAAGGTTTGCAAGGTCATCAGGCCCGCGGACTGGGGCCAGAAGTGAGGGGCTGATTATGCAATGCCAGCTCAACAGGCAAAGCTCAAGGGCTGGAGGTTAGGCTGGCTCATGCAATATTGGCTGAGTCTAGGGCTAGGAACATGGTGGGTAACACCCTCATAGATAAATGTAGAAAGCTGGATCCACCCATGTGATCAGGAGTCAGTAAAATGAAAGTTGTTATTGCATTGGGGACGTTTGCAATCAGGGACCTCTCCAAAGTATTAAGAAAGAACGATGTCAGTGTGAAGACTAAGGTGTACCTGATTTAAGCCATAGTCTTTTCAGTCACTTTCTACTTATCTGAGAACTGAACGATGAAGCTGAAACAGAGTACTAAATATTCTGTGGACGCCCAAAAGAACAAACAGATGTGTTTTGCAAAAGGTACATCAGTGTGCTTCTTAGAGGCAAGGAAACTTATTCTCCTATCATTTGGGCATGTTGTTAAGAGGGTTATTCTTTGGAAAAAGATGTCATGCTAGGTGAAAGGTCAGTGAAAGAGAGGAAAATCCTCAAGAAGATGGACTGACACAGTGACTGAAACAATAAACTCAAGTATTTCAGAGATAATGAAGATGATCTATGATAGGACAGGGTTCACATCTGTTGTTCACATAGCCACTATGAGTATTATTCAACTCCATTGGACAGAAAGCTATAGATTTGTTGTTGTTTGTGATCACATCTTTGTTCTAGTACATTCTGTGATGAATAAAACTCCCGTATTTATAAGATTAAAGATATAGATAATATATGTAAGAAATCATTCAAGGATTTTATAGAGATATAATGCTAATCACCATAGCACTGCTACTGAAATATAATGTAAAAGAAAATTCTCATTCTTACTTTTATCAAGTCAAAATTTATAGTTTTCAATATTTAAATATGATAGTGCTTTTCAAGTGAAGGTAAAATGATTAAGGCATATAACCTAAGCCAACAAATAAATTAGATTCATTTTTATGACATCAGACTTGTATGCTAGGCAAATAACATAATACTAATGTCTAACCTCTGGTGTAGAAAATGATAGTATGTTTTCACTAGGAGTAATGATTGCTGGAAATTTTAAAGGCACTCTGGAGTCTATATTCCCACAATTTGCTCCCTTAAGGAAATGAAATAGAATAAAAGTATGGAAAATGGTAATATTCCATTCTTTTTACATAAGAATGATGACTCTACAGAGGAAAAGTAGGGAAGTTAAAGTGATGTAGGAAGTGATCTCATACCCTCAAAGCTCTTTACTTTTCAAGAAGCTCTAAAGAATATATTGATGGAAATGCCAATCACTTTCCTTTTACAAATCTATAGGGAAATGCCAGATGGTTATAAGAACTGCAAATGAGTAAATTATACTTTCTCTGTCACATTTAAGGAAAAGTTTGGAAACGGTTCCATTTCTTTGAGCAGATCACTTATGAGGTTGCTATTTGTGGATTCAGTAACATGAATGGCTTAATAACAGTGAGAGTCTGCCAACAATATCTCAGAGAGGTAAGCCATATAGAGGATCTATTAGAAGAGAGAAATTGAAAAATGTTAGAAGAAAAGCAATAAAGTTAATCTTTAGAAAAACAGTTTCTGAGAAAATATTGAACAAATAGTCAAGATATTTAAAAACATGGAAAATACAAGTAGGAAAGGGAAGAAGAAAGAAAAAAATGTTAAAATGAGAGCAAAACATTATTAAACTTTCTATCTGAAATACTGCAAATGACTGTATTTTCATAAACGGCTACTTGAATTTGTGTAATTTATAACATTTCATATTTCAGAGATCTTTGTATGGTTATGATAGATTTGTTGTTGTTGTTGTTATGTGCCATCGAGTCATTTGTGACTCATAGCAACCCTTTGTACAGCTCTAAACGTTGTTCTATTCTGTGCCAACCTAGCCATCTCAAACTCACTCATTCCCACCGCTCCAGTCACAGAATCTATTCATCTCTTTGCAGGTCTTCCTCTCCTTCACCTCCCCTCCACTCTGCCAAACATGATGTCCCTCTCCAAGGACCAGTCCCTCCTTACAACATGCCCAAAGTATGTCAGATGAAGCTTCAGAATCCTTGACTCCAAGGAGCATTCCGGTTTCACCTTTCCGAGGACAAAC
>NW_006399892.1:3360218-3368427 GCF_000299155.1 Elephantulus edwardii | reverse complement strand
CTGTTCTGTCCTGTGCCAACCTCACTGTCTCAAACACATTCATTTACACCACTCCACTCACAGAATCGATCCATCTCACCGAGGGTCTTCCTCTCCTGCATCATCCCTTCACTCTCCCAAAAATGATGTCCCTCTCCAAAGACCAGTCCCTCCTTGCAACATGCCCAAAGTATTTCAGATGAAGCTTCAGAATCCTTGACTTCAAAGAGCATTCTGGCTTCACCCTCTCCAGGACAAACCTGTTGGTTCTCCTAGCAGTCCATGGTATATTCAACCCTCTTCTCCAGCACCACAGCTCAAAGGCATCAATTCTCTTTCTATCATCCCTATTCACTCTCCAACTCTCCAAATCCTAATTGTGAAGACTATAGCCTGGATCAGGCACACCTTAGTTTCCAGCCTGATGTCGTTACTTTTCAGTACTCTTCCTGGCTGCTGCTACCAAGAGTGTTGACTGGATCCAAGTAAACTACAACTGTTAACTATCTCAATCTCTTCACCATCTATCATGATGCTGCCAATTGGTCCAGTGGTGAAAACCTTTGTTTCCTTGATGTTGAGTTTCAATCCATATTAAAGACTGCAGTCCTTGACCTTCTGCAGCAAGCACTTCGGGTCCTCCTCAGTTTCAGGAAGTAGTGTTGTGTCATCTGCATAATGCAGGTTGTTGGTGATTCTTCCACCAATCCTGATGCCACATTCCTCCTGATACAGCCCAGCATCTCGGATGATCTGTTTTGCATACAGATTGAACATATAAGGAGACAAATAACATTCCTGACCAGCCCCTTTCTTGATTTTAAACCATGCAGTGTCTCTCTGCTATGTTCTGATGACTGCCTCTTGGTCCAAGTATAGGTTTCACATTAGCACGATCAAATGTTCTGGGATTCCCATTCTTCTCAGAGTCAGTCATAGTTTGTTGTGATCCACACAGTCAAAAGCCTTTGCATAGTCAATGAAGCACAGATATACATTCTTCTGGTATTCTCTGCTTTCTGCCAAGATCCTTGTTACATTAGTTATAATATCCCTAGTACCACGACCTCTTCCTAATCCAGCCTGCTCATCTGGCAGTGCTCTGTTGACATATTGTTCCAAATGTTTTTGGATAATTTTTAGCAGAATCTTGCTTGCATGTGATATCAATGATATTGTTCGATAATTTCCACACTCTGTTGGGTCACATTTCTTTGGAATGGGAACAAATATTGATCTCTTCCAGTCAGTTGGCCAACTGGCTGTCCTCCAGATTTCCTGACACAACTTAGTGAGCACATCCAGAGAAACACCTGTTTGTTGAAATAAATCAATTGGAATGCTGTCAGCTCCTGGAGCCCTGTTTTTTGCCAATTCCTTTATAGCAACTTGAACTTCCTTCTTCATCACCGTATGTTCTTGCTTATATGAAATTTCATGAAATTCCTCTGTGTCAGACAATTCATTTTGATACAGTGACTGTGTACTCCTTCCATCTTCTTTTGATACTTCCTGGATCATTCAACATTCTACCCATACTATCTTTAAGTATTGTCACCCGTGGCTTGAGTTTGGTTTTCCACTCCTTCAGCTTAAGAAACACTGAGTGAGTTCGGATGTTTTGATTTTCTAACTCCAGCTCTCTCCACATTTCATTATAAGTATCTTGCTTTGTCGTTCCGAGCTGCCTTTTGAAATTTTCTATTCAGCTCTTTGATTTTTTTATTTCTTCCTTTAGCTTTGACTTCTTGTCACTCGAATGCAATACTCAGAGTCTCTTCTGACATCCATCTTAGTCTTTTCTTCTCCTTTAGCCTTTGTAATGATCTTTTGCATTCTTCATGGACAATTTTCTTGCTATCCTCCCAGAGCTCATTTGGTCTATGCTCATTGGTGCTCAAGGCCTCAAACCTGTTCCTGAGATGGTTTTGAAATTCAAGTGGGACAGACTTAAGGTCAAATTTTGGTTCCCATGGACTTGATTTAATTTTCCTCAACCTCAGCTTTAATTTGCATATGACTAATTGGTGGTCTGTCCCACAATCAGCACCCGGCCTGGTTTTCACTGCTGATATTGAGCTTCTCCAGCGGTTCCTTCCACAGATGTAGTCGATCTGATTCCTATGCATACCATCAGGTGAAATCCATGTGTATAGCCTGCATTTATGTTTCTTATAAAAGGTATTTGGAATGAATAAATCATTGAATGTGCAGAACTTAATCATCCTATCTCCAGCCTCATTTCTCTCACTGAGCCCCTGTTTTCCAGCTACTGTTCCTTCTTCCCTGTTCCCAACTTTTATATTCCAGTCACCCATTATTATCAATGCATCTTGATTGCATGTTTGATCAATTTTGACTGCAAAAGTTTGTAAACATCTTCTATTTCCTCTTTCTTAGCTCTAGTTGATGGTGCATATATTTGAATGATAGTGGTATTCACTGGACTTCCTTGTATGCGTATGGATATTATCCTGTCGCTCACCACATTGTATTTCAGGATAGATCTAGAAATGATTTTTTTAATTATGAAACCAATCCCATTTTTTCTCACCTTTTCATCCCCAGCATAGTAAATCAAATAATCATCTGATTTAAAATGTCCAATGCCCAGCCATGTCATTTCGTCGATACCTAGTATGTCAATATTTATGGGTTCCATTTCTTTCTTAATGTCCAATTTTTCTATATTCATGCTTCTCGCATTCCACATTCCAATCACTAGTGTCTCCTTACAGCTGTTTCTCTTTCTCCATGTTTCCATTTCTAAGGTCTCAGTTACAATTGCCATGTCTGTTAGTCCAAATGATAATCTAAGTGTGCTCTATTGTACATAGGTTTTTCAAAGGCCTGTAATTTCAGAAGTGGATGGTGAATCCTTCTTCCTGGTCTGTCTCAATTTTTAAATATATATAATAGTATCTGACAGAAAAGAATTCTACAGAAAAGTGTAGATGAAAGACATTTACCAGTTAGAAAGACCAATATTCAATGTTGCTGCCCACCCGGCTACATGTTTGGTTGGTTTTGGGGTTTGTTTTTTTTTGTTTGTTTTTAAATCCATCCTCTCCCTACTCCACCACCAATCCTTCCTATTTTTGCTTATAACATTCGACATCCGTCTCCAATTGACCAGCCCCTACCTGATGTGATGTCCTAATTCTCAAGCAATAAGGATTTCTGTGATTCTGACCATATCATGCTGCTGTCAGTCTCTTCGGATGCATACATAAAATAAAATATTAATAATAATAATTAGCAATATCTGAGAGTGGAAAAGAAAATTACTTGTGACTCTCTTAAAGGAAGAGAGGCGCCTGGTCATATCCATAGTTAAGAAAAAATTTTCAACACAAGTCATGTGAAGGTCAACAGTGAGTACTGCTCCGATAAGCGAATTAGATCCTCAAACCAAATTTTCTTCTACTTATTTCAGTCTTATCAAGTTTAAATATGCAGGAAGTGTGGAAGAAAACTTTCTCAAAAGTGTCATTCTACTACTGGGAATATGCAAAGAGACCATAACTTACATCCAAGCAGATATATGCACACCTGTGTTTATTGTGGCTTTGTTCACAGTAGCAAGGTGTTGGAAACAACCTAAGTGCCCACCAACAAACGAATGGATAGAGAAGCTGTGGTATATTCACACAACAGAATACTATGCTACATTGAAAAATAGGAACTCATGCAATATTATTCAAAATGGGTGACCCTGGAGGACATTATGCTGAGTGAAATATCGCAGTCACAAAAGGACAAGTACTTCATGGTGCCACTTTTGTAAAACAGGACTGACATCGGGGTTGGGGGGAGACTGAGAAAGATGGGATAAATTATATATGCTGCATTGAAACAGGTGAGGGAGAAAACTGCTTAAAGGGGGTATGTGATAGGTATTTTTGTTATGCCAGGAATCTAGAACAAAGGCTGCATAGTGGAGTGGACCTGGAGGGAGGGATTGTAAAGTAATAAATATTTTTCTTATACTTTTCCAAGAGGGTAGTGTACTAGGGGGGAGAGTTGGGATGGGAGAAAAGTGCAACAATGAATGAATGGAAATCCAAAGTCTCTGTAAATTTTCATTGAAATTAATAATACATTTTAATAAAAGTGTAATTCTTTCTTTTACACCAATCTGCACAATTTTTAAGCTGCTTCTTTACAATGTGTTAGGCCACTGATAAATGGTGAAAATCAGAATGAGCAGAATTGCCCTTTATCTTTCCTTTATGCAGCCTACAGTTGAAAAGATTTTCTTCTACCAATTACAAGTGTAATAATTATGACAAATGAAAAAAAATCCTGAAGAAAGATTTTAATATCTTCCAATTGTGTGAATTTGCTGTATCTTTATGTAATTATTATTGATTTATGACTCAACGTTTCTTGCAGACCTTCTAATTATCACACTTCTTTCTTTTCAATCCATTTGAGAGAAACTATAACAAAACAAAAACTAACACAAACCCCAAAATAACTACTATCAAATTGTCTCAAACTCATAGGGCTCCTATAAGACATAGTAAAAGTATTAGTTTTTTAAGACTATAAACATATGGAAGCAGATTTCTTGATCTTTCTTCTGCAGTTTAATTGTAGATTTGAACTGACAATTTTTGGTTAGCAACAAAATTCATTAAAAATTATGACACCAGCTCTTGTAAAATCATGTCGTTGTTGTTATTGTGTACCATAGAGCTGGAATCAATCCATAGCTAATCATCCAGAGGGTTTTCAGAGGCAGAGATCGCCCATCCTTCCCCCACGGAGCAGCTGGTAGCCTCAAAGCTCCTGCCTTGAGCATTACAGCACAGCTTGTTACCACTAGGTCACCTGAGCTTCTTAAATTTAGATAAGAACTATAAGTACCCATAATAAAGGAAGACAATCAAGCCAAGCCAGAATTAAGACTTAAACAATAAATGAAAAGTTAACACACTACAAGACTATAAACTATAACTTTGGGAGATTTTTTTTAATCTCTAGATGGTTCAAAGAAAAATCAATTAAAGAGTAAAATTTTAAAATACAGAAAATTTAATTATTTAAACTTTGACACTCATAAATAAAATTTTATTGTAAAACAACCACAGTTGCTATATTTACATTGTTTATGAATACTTTTGCCCTGTAATTTTAAAATTGGATTTTTGGAGATAGATCAAAATGTCTGCAAAGCCTAAACTATTTATGATATGATCTTTTACCAAAAAAAAAAAAACCAAAAAAACAAAAAACACCCCAAAACAACAACCAAAAACAAACCCAGTTTGCTATATCTTGCAATAAAGGAAGTAAATAATCAAAGATGCTAAACTCTATGAAGTACTATGACATAAAAATTAAAGAAAGGTTTGTCAACAATCTATGTTATGACGCTGATACAACTTTGCTTCCTAATAGTGAAAAGGACTTGGAGCACTTACTGAAGAAGGCCAAGATGGTAATTTTCAGTAAGGATTTCAACTGTGGAGTTTGTCTCTCAGCACAGGTTTTCTGGTGTGCATAGCTGACTTGGGGTGCAGTGCGCGGGACTGTGCCAGTGAGGCATGTTGGCCTATCCACAAAGGGATTGACTTCCTAACATACCACCAGGGGATCGGCCAGTCTCAACAATCTTTAAGAGGACTGGCTAGTCTTGTCAATAAAATGAACAGCTCTAGCTACAGAGAATAGGAATTCTTCTCCCACTAGAATGAATTTTCCCCACATCACAAGAAGAGAGACCTCCCGCAACCAAGTGAAATGTAGGACATACTTCAGGATGTCAGCAGAACTGATGGTTGAACTAGAGACTTGGATGTGTGGTTGGACTTTAGCGTTGGGGAGCCAATATTGGTGGGACTGAGAACTTTGTCAGATAGTTATAGGAAAGCTGGTGTAGGCAAGACTAAATGTGGGAACACTTAGAGCCATGAGGCTGAGGTGTCTTTGTGCACATTTTGACTGTATTTTGTCATAAATCTGAATTATAAACTTTTAACTCTCCTAATATGATTCTGTGTGGTCTGTGAGCTTTCACATCGACTTTGGACCCAGTAAAGCAGTAAGATTGGTGTTGAGATAAGTATAAAGAGGTATGGGAGTGTAGGGAACATGTCTAACTGCATGAGAATTGATTTTATGTTATAGATCTTATGTGCAGAGGAAAGGTCAGATATAATGTTCCTCACATCACCTTTGCTCTTTTTACAAGACTTCAACATAAAGAAAACAAAATCCTCACAGCTAGACCTATGGGAAACTCCATGGTAAATGGAGAAAAAAAATTGAAGTTGTTAATGACAACAATTAACTTGGATCCACATTCAACACCATGAAACCAACATATAAAAAAAAAAAAAAAAATCAAAGGGGAGCTCTGGTGGCCTAGTGGCAAGAAGCTGCAACTACAATCCCAGAGGTGCACAGTTAGAATCCACCAGATGATCTGCCGGGGAAGGAGGGGCAATCTCCTCCTGTACCAGTCAGATCCGATTTGACGGTACACGCATACATACACACACACACACACACAAAAAAAAAAAAATCAAACAACCTCTTTAAAACATTAAGGAATGAGGATATCAGTTTAAAGAGGAAAATTCACCTTACCAAAGTCAAGGTAATTTCAACTGCTACATGTGCATGTAAAAGTTCATAAGACTGAAGAAATAATGCCTATGAACTGAGGGGTTGGCTAAGAACATTGGAAGGCATATGTAAGAACAAACAAAAGTAAGTTGATATATCTTACATTAGGTACAGTCATACAGACAATCTTATGAGCAAAGATTCTTTGTACACATTATTAGAAGAGGCCAAATTGATGCCATTGACAGTATTCTGATGCTCCATCTAGTTTCTGAGATCTTAAATCTTAATAGAGGAGATTGTCTATTTTCTCCTTTGAGCACAAGGTGGAAACTTATCACTGGAGATGTGGAGAATCTTCATCAGTATTGTGGCACACTACAGACTATACCACCAGAGCTTTTGAGAACTTCCCACTTGAAAAAGTAGAGAGTCATCTAAAGAAAGGAAGATCTTCAGGAAGATGAGCTGACACAATGACTATAGCAATGAGTTTAAGCAGAGCTTCCATTGTGAAGATAGCATAGAATGGTTCAGTGTTTCATTCTTTTTGTCACAGGATTACTATAATTGGTGCCACCTTGGTAACATTTAACAAGTTTGACTGACTGCTTATTACTTTGGGCAATTATATTTTATCCCTCTAATTGTATTAAGTGGAAGGAGGAGTGGCATCCACTTCCATAATAGCTTGCCTCTGGAAACCCTATGAACCTGGAGAGAGGAAGAAAGGCACCCAAGCGTCGAGGACTCTCCTTCATAGGGTCGCTATGAGTCGCCTGTGATTCGATGGCACTTAACAACAACAACAACAACAATTGAATGAAACACTAAAATAATTTTTTTTTATTTTACACTGGTTTCTTTACAAACTTTGAATACATTGTTTTTCACACCTGATCATTCCCATTTTCTTCACCTGCATCCACCCACAAAATTGTGAGACCCTGTTATTAACTCCCCCCCTTCTTATCCCTCTTCTTTGAATCTTCATACTCATTCTAAAATTATGGTCTTATATAGTATGTGTCTTTATAGATCTGGGTTAGTTCACTCACATAATACTCTGCAGTCCCTCTCGAGTTAGGTAGTCATTTAAAAAATCCTTGTTCCTGTGTGTTGTGTAGTGTTCCACTGTGTGAATATAACATCGATATGAACTTTTAATACGTTGTTTGTGGGATTGTAAAATGGTACAACCACTCTGGAAGATAGTTTGCTATTTCCTTGAAAAGTTGAACATGGAAATTCTGTATGACCCAGCCATTCCACTACTTGGAATATACCCTAAGAGAATGAGAACTGAGGCACAAATGGAGACTCATACACCAATGTTCATACCAGCATTATTCAACATTACAAGAACATGGAAACAGGCCAAATGTTCAACCACAATTGAATGGATTGAGAAAATCACAGTTTTTAAAGAAACTATATCCTCCACTATGAAAATGGGAAATGGAACATCAGCGATTTCTTTAGACCGAAGAAAATAAGGATTAATGAAGCTGGTATTTCATCCTAGAATGGTTATAAATTGACTCCTAGCTATTGGTATGGTAACACAAATATCACAAGTCGGTTTCTTTAAAGAACAGCAATATACTTTTTCACAACTTTGGGAGATATTATTACTATTATTATTTTTAATTAA
>NW_006399892.1:3355487-3357567 GCF_000299155.1 Elephantulus edwardii | reverse complement strand
TTTGGTTTAATTTTCCTCAGCTTCAGCTTGAAGTTGCATATGAGTAATTGGTGGTTTGTTCCACGATCAGCCCCTGGCCTAGTTTTCACAGCTGATATTGAGCTTCTCCAGCGGTTCCTTCCATAGATGTAATCGATCTGATTCCTATGCATACGATCAGGTGAAATCCCTGTGTATAACCTGCGTTTGTGTCTCTTATAAAATGTATTTGCAATGAATAAGTCATTGATTGTACAAAATTCAATCATTCTATCTCCAGCTTCATTCCTATAATACCCTATCATATATTATTGTTGTTGTGTATAATAGCATCAGAACTGACCCATAGCTAAACTTCCAACAGGTTTTCAGTGTCAGTAAATCACACTGGAAGAGACTGCTCATCTTTCTTCCATGGAGCAGCTTATGGCTTCAAACTGCACGCCTTTAGGTTGTCAGCACATATCCTTTATCACTAGACCACCAGAGACATCAAAAAATGTGTCTTAAACTTTATTGGCATTTGGCTTTTTTCCATAATTTTTTTTCATTCATTTTATATGTGAATCTGTTTATCCTTTTATTTTTACAAGACATTACTTGGAAGAGATTAAATTCAGAAATGGCTTCTTAATGACAAGATTTATTAATAAATTAAAGGAAAATTCTGTATGAAAACAAGGTTGTATTAGCAGGTACAGGAAATAGAATTTACACTTTTTTTTTTCAGAATACACCTAAAATGCCTAACAGCTCCCCAAATTTTTTTCTACTATTTTACATACTAGGAGAATTTTGAGTCTTATAGCTTTCAAGATTCCCTCATACTAGAAATTGTCATATTCTTTAACTCAAACATGAAAAACCTTTGTGTTAGCTACATGTTTCTAAAAGGCATTTGTAATTTTAGAGTTTAGTATTCTATTGTTTTAATTTCTTTTCCATTGCTTGAGATAGTTTTTTAATTATTATTATGAACAGTCTACTTTATTATCATTTATTTTTGTAAGATGGCAATAATATGTAATAACTATTCTCACTGAATACCCATAATAATAATACTCATAATTAAATAATACTCACTGACCACTTATTCTCACTGATCATGGGACTCATTTAACTTAAGAAGCATTTTTTTTAATTTTATAGATAAGGTCAGAAAAAGATGAAGTTGATTTGATGACTAGTACCAATAAACTCTACTTCTGTTAAGCCAAATATCTTGTTTTATTCAACTTTTTACTTTTAATAGTCTTTGAAAGAGTTTGGGGGCAAAATTAAGAACTTAATTCACATTTATGCTTTTGACCTCATGACTTCAAAACAAACATGTCTTGGAGAAAGTTCAGCCAGAGTTCTCTTTGGAGGCTAAGATGGTGAAGCTTAACCTCACCCACTTCTGGCATGTTGCTAGGAGGGGATATTCCTTGGAGAGGGACATGATTCCTGGAAAGATGGAGGATCAGCGAAGGAGAAGACTTTCAACCAAGTGAATTGACATGGTGACTGCTGCAATGGGTTCTACCAGGAAGTATCAGGGCGCCACAGGATAGGATTCTATGACAGTTTGTTCAGACGGGTCATTGTTGACTCGACAGCACATAACAAGAGCAACAACACATCATTCATGAAGTTAGTCCTAAATTCAAGACTCATACATAAAAATAACAATTCCTAAATAACATGCCTATGGAAACTGTGGACTTTGATAAATGTCAATAGTTGTAGAGGGGCTTCAGGCCTTTTGTTCATAGGGTTGCTATGAGTCAATCTTGACTCAAAGGCAATAAAAAAACAAAAAATAAACACAAGTTCAACAATAAATGCTTTATTGTATGTATTAAGGTTCATATGTCAGAACTATTGGCAAATATTACTGTTGCCATTATGATTTCTAATGACCCAACTAACATCAGGTGTCATTGTTGTTGTTATTGGTATGTGCCATTGAGTCACCTGTGATTCATAGTGACCATACAACAGCCCAGAAACCTGCTCTATCCATTACCAATCTTATTGTCTCCAACACACCTATTCCCATTACCCCAGTGATAGAATCAATCCATCTCATAGAGGGTCTTCCTCTCCTGTGGTGTCCCTC
>NW_006399892.1:3351855-3355192 GCF_000299155.1 Elephantulus edwardii | reverse complement strand
ACAGCAGCCTTTTACAAAGCAATTTATCTTTTAATTTCCTGGCTGTTGGAACCAAAAGTTTTGATTGTAGAACTAAGCAAATTGAAGCTGTCAACGATCTCAATCTCTTCACCATCTATCATGATGCTGCCAATTAGCCCAGTGGTGAGAATCTTCATTTTCTTGATGTTGCGCTTCAATCCATATTTAAGGCTGCAGTCCTTGACTTTCTGCAGCAAGCACTTCAAGTCCTCCTCAGTTTCAGCAAGCATGGTGTGTCACTTGCATAACACAGATTGCTGATGAGTCTACCTCCAATCGTGATGCCACACTTTTGTCATAGAACCCAGCCTCCCAGATAATTTGTTCTGCATATAGATTGAAAAGACATAGAGAAAGGACACATCCTTGACCCACACCCTTTTTTAGTTTTGAACCATGCAGTGTTTCCTTGCTCTGTTGATTAATAGAAGTTTATCCTATCCTGTGCCATTTACAGGATTATTTTTATTGAGATTACTATGTCAATCTATCTTTTCATAGCTCTGTCTTTCATTGACTTTGTAGCTTTTCCAACATGATATCTCATTCCAAGGACTTGTGCCTACTGACAATGGGCCCCCATTATCAAAGACAAAGTTTCATCACCTTGATATTTAAGAAACGCCCTAGTGGCACTTTGATTTTTATATATTTAATTGAATTTTATATAAATTCCTATTTTCCTGAATTCATATTTTGTACATTCTACATTCCAATTATTAGTGGATAGGTGGAGGGCCAGTGAAGGAAAGACCTTCAACCAGGTGGATTGACATGGTAGCTACTTCAGTGGGTTTTTGTGTGTCAGGAAGTGTGAGGATGGCACAAGATAGAGCAAGATTTGGATCTTTTGTTCATAGGGTCCCTATGAGTCGCTCTTGACTTGAACACACCTAACAACAACTCATTTTGAGTGATGCTTTATCAGTAAATAAAGGTCTTCTATTAAATGAAAGCTTTACTACATCTTATCATTCAGGTAAGTTACTTTGAGGAGATAATTCTTCCTAAGTCATATGTAGGTATCATAAAATGAGGAGATTTATCTATTTTTACTATATTAGAATGTGTTCGTTTCTAGCCATAAAATTTTTGAAGTACTATGATGTTAGAGGTAGATTGCAAATTTTGTCTCTTACTATGCCTTAATCTGGAATCTCTGCTGAAACCTGCCCTGTACGGATGTCTCTGCTGGTGTTTGAAATACTGATGACATGTCTTCTAGCATCATATGCAAGTGCCAAAATAGGCAAACAAGTGTTAATTGGCTGATAGTAAGCTTCAAATCATTTCACTGACTCTGACCATCAAGAAGTTTAAGATTAATATCTTTTAAAGACACATACACTTAATTGGAATTAATAATAGAAATAAAAATCTAAATAAACATGTAGTATTATTTTTAAAGATGTATGAAACAAATAAGGCAATCTACAAAGAGTAATAGAGAGAGAGAGAGAGCGCTTAATGAAGAACTGAATGACAATATTTTTCTCAACTACAAACTTTCCTTCAGTCTAGGGTTCAAAACATAATACTTCAAAAAGTGACACCACTCCCTGACAGATGTCTCAGCCAGTAGAGAGGCATGAAAAGACCAATCTCCACCCCAAAACCAGTAGTCCCTGGTGGAGGCCCTACCTGGTGGAATGGCACCAAAAGACTGTCCCCTGCTCAAAGAGTCCTGACCGATGCCACTGCTGAGACCTTGAACTTCTGGCTTCATGACCCCACAGAAGAGTAGACTTGCCACTACTATATAAAGTAAAGCACCCAGAGTATAGGCAAACTACATCATTCAAGAAACTTATTGCTGACTCCAGCACAACTCCTAAAATCTTAAACTATGTCAACAGTAACTCTATTGACAAGGAGCTCTGGTGGCCTACTGGTTACAAATTGTACTTCAAACAGAAAAGGCTTGTAGTTTGAATACTCCGGCTGCTTCACAGGAGATGCATTTACAATATCTTTCTAAGTAACCACCTTCCTCTGAAAACCCACTGGAGTGTAGGTCATAAGTTGGTTTTGACTCAATGGTACATAACACAACATCATCTCTGGTATTGTAAACATAAGGAAATGGAATCTAACTACACAGACGCAACAGAAGATATCTCACAAACCAAGAAGAACCCCACATAATATCAAGGAAGCCAAAGTCAGGTGCAAACATAGCTTAGAAAAAAATGAAATAAGCTTTATCCTAAAAGTAGACCTCACCACAGGATCAGTGAATACTCAAGAAGCAGGAAGGCAGAAGAAATAAACTGACGTAAAATTACAATAATTGGTTCTTAAGTGTTTACAAGTGATGGAAGAAAGAGTTAACACAATAAGTAAGAGGTATGAGAAGTGAAAAAAGATAGCTAATGCAATACAAGAAACAATAGAATAGAATGAAAAATGTAATCCAGAATAGTGAAATTGATATTACAGAAATTTTCAACATGTTTGAGATACAAAACAAAAAGAACAAATAGAAAAGAAGGGATGGAACAGAGAGTCATTGAGACAGAAGACTACGAATCACTGAGAACTTCCAAGAAGAAATGACAGATGAAAATGAAAGAAAATAAAGAAAACAAAAGAATCATGTGGAATAGCTACAAATATAACAACATATCTCTATCTCTATCTATCTCTCTCTCTATCTCTTTCTCTTTATCTCTCTATCTCTCTCTATCTCTATCATCTCTTTCTCTAACTGGAATTCTAGAAAAGGAGGGAAACAAGCAAACAAAACCATTGAGGATATTAAGGAAAAGGTACTATTTCAAATATGAAAAGTGAGGAAATACACGCTGAAAATTTCAGCAAATTAGACACCAAAATGTTACCAAGGCACATCATAATCAAACTCTCTAAAATCAAACATAAGGAAAGAATATTAAAAGCAGCTTGAGAAAAACAGAGTGTCATTTACAAAGAAGAACCAATTAGATTAAGCTCCAACTTGTCAACAGAAATATGTGAGGAAAAAACCAATGGGATATACAAAAGCTGAAAGAAAATTATTGTCAGCAGTGGTTCCATTACCCAGTGAAACTGTTCATAAAATATGAAGAAGAAATTAAGTCATCCTCTAAAAAGTAGAAACTTAAGGGTTTGGTGAAAGCAAAAGCAATTTTGTAAGAAGTACTTAAGGAATTCTTATACTTAGAAAAATCAGAGACAGATGAATGGAGCAAAGTAAGCAGCAACAACAAAGTCTCATTAAAACTACAGTAATACAAACTGTTCTTGTTGTTATATGCTGTCAAGTTGCCTGTGATTCATGGTGGCCTTGTGTACTACAGCTCTGAACTCTTCCCTA
>NW_006399892.1:3347256-3351755 GCF_000299155.1 Elephantulus edwardii | reverse complement strand
AGAGAGAGAGAGAGAGCGCTTAATGAAGAACTGAATGACAATATTTTTCTCAACTACAAACTTTCCTTCAGTCTAGGGTTCAAAACATAATACTTCAAAAAGTGACACCACTCCCTGACAGATGTCTCAGCCAGTAGAGAGGCATGAAAAGACCAATCTCCACCCCAAAACCAGTAGTCCCTGGTGGAGGCCCTACCTGGTGGAATGGCACCAAAAGACTGTCCCCTGCTCAAAGAGTCCTGACCGATGCCACTGCTGAGACCTTGAACTTCTGGCTTCATGACCCCACAGAAGAGTAGACTTGCCACTACTATATAAAGTAAAGCACCCAGAGTATAGGCAAACTACATCATTCAAGAAACTTATTGCTGACTCCAGCACAACTCCTAAAATCTTAAACTATGTCAACAGTAACTCTATTGACAAGGAGCTCTGGTGGCCTACTGGTTACAAATTGTACTTCAAACAGAAAAGGCTTGTAGTTTGAATACTCCGGCTGCTTCACAGGAGATGCATTTACAATATCTTTCTAAGTAACCACCTTCCTCTGAAAACCCACTGGAGTGTAGGTCATAAGTTGGTTTTGACTCAATGGTACATAACACAACATCATCTCTGGTATTGTAAACATAAGGAAATGGAATCTAACTACACAGACGCAACAGAAGATATCTCACAAACCAAGAAGAACCCCACATAATATCAAGGAAGCCAAAGTCAGGTGCAAACATAGCTTAGAAAAAAATGAAATAAGCTTTATCCTAAAAGTAGACCTCACCACAGGATCAGTGAATACTCAAGAAGCAGGAAGGCAGAAGAAATAAACTGACGTAAAATTACAATAATTGGTTCTTAAGTGTTTACAAGTGATGGAAGAAAGAGTTAACACAATAAGTAAGAGGTATGAGAAGTGAAAAAAGATAGCTAATGCAATACAAGAAACAATAGAATAGAATGAAAAATGTAATCCAGAATAGTGAAATTGATATTACAGAAATTTTCAACATGTTTGAGATACAAAACAAAAAGAACAAATAGAAAAGAAGGGATGGAACAGAGAGTCATTGAGACAGAAGACTACGAATCACTGAGAACTTCCAAGAAGAAATGACAGATGAAAATGAAAGAAAATAAAGAAAACAAAAGAATCATGTGGAATAGCTACAAATATAACAACATATCTCTATCTCTATCTATCTCTCTCTCTATCTCTTTCTCTTTATCTCTCTATCTCTCTCTATCTCTATCATCTCTTTCTCTAACTGGAATTCTAGAAAAGGAGGGAAACAAGCAAACAAAACCATTGAGGATATTAAGGAAAAGGTACTATTTCAAATATGAAAAGTGAGGAAATACACGCTGAAAATTTCAGCAAATTAGACACCAAAATGTTACCAAGGCACATCATAATCAAACTCTCTAAAATCAAACATAAGGAAAGAATATTAAAAGCAGCTTGAGAAAAACAGAGTGTCATTTACAAAGAAGAACCAATTAGATTAAGCTCCAACTTGTCAACAGAAATATGTGAGGAAAAAACCAATGGGATATACAAAAGCTGAAAGAAAATTATTGTCAGCAGTGGTTCCATTACCCAGTGAAACTGTTCATAAAATATGAAGAAGAAATTAAGTCATCCTCTAAAAAGTAGAAACTTAAGGGTTTGGTGAAAGCAAAAGCAATTTTGTAAGAAGTACTTAAGGAATTCTTATACTTAGAAAAATCAGAGACAGATGAATGGAGCAAAGTAAGCAGCAACAACAAAGTCTCATTAAAACTACAGTAATACAAACTGTTCTTGTTGTTATATGCTGTCAAGTTGCCTGTGATTCATGGTGGCCTTGTGTACTACAGCTCTGAACTCTTCCCTAACCTGAGCCAATTTCCTTATCTCTGACACACCTACCCCAGTCCATCTCCTCTCTTGTGGTGTCCCTCCACCCTCCTAAACATGATATTACTCTTTAAGAACTGGTCCCATGTACCCAAAGTATGTAAGACAGAGCTTCAAAATGTTTGCCTCTAAGGAGAATCCGGAATTCACCCTCTCTAGGACATACCTGTTTGTTCTCTTAGAAGTCCATGGTATGATCACTACTATTATTAAGCACCACAAGTCAAGGCATAGATTTTTCTCCTATCAACCTTAGTCATTTACCAGCTCTCTGTGCATAATTGTGAATACCATGGCCTGGATCAGGTGCACTTTAACCTTTAGACTGACATGATTGCTCTTAGCACTTTGGAAAGGTTTCTGACAGCACACTTCCTCAATGAAACTTGTCTTTTGATTTTTTCTGACTGCTGGTGTCAAGAATGTTGATTGTGAAACCAAACAAGTTGAAATTGCTTGTAATCTCAATTTCTTTTTCATCTACCATGATGCTGCCCATTTACCCATTGGTGAGAATCTTTTTTTTCTTGATGTTGAGCTTTCATCCATATTGAAGACTACAGTCCTCAACCTTCTTCAGTAAATGCCTCATGTTCTCTTCAGTTTCAATAAGCAAGCTTGTGTCATCTGTATAATGTTGATTGTTGGTGAGTCTTCCTCCTGTCCTCATGTCATATTCTTCCTCATAAAGTACAGCCTCCTAAATGATCTGTTCTGCATGTAGATTGAACAAAAGTGTGGAGATAGGATCCAACCCTGACATACACCTTTGCTGATCATGAACCATGCAGTGTTAGCTTGCTCTGTTCTGACTACTGCTTCCTGGTTTAGGTATAGATTTCACATGCACACAATTAAGTGTTCTGGAATTCTTATTCTCCACAAGGTTAGCCCCAATTTATTGTGATCCACACAGCCAAATGTTTTTGCATAGTCGATGAAACATAGATAAACACTCCTCTGGTACTCTGCTTTCTGCTAATATCCATCTAACATTGACTGTAAATTCCCTTGTGTCATGGCCTCTTCTAAACCTAGTTTGCACATGAGTGATAATATCCAAATGCATACAAGGAAGATCTGTCAATACCACTATCATTCAATTTATGCACAAACAACCAGAGCCAAACAGGAAGAAATATATGACTTCTACCAACTTTTGCAATGAGCATGCAATGATATCATTAATATAACACACATGCAAGATACGAATATTATCTAGTCTGTCTACAAATAACATGAATGCGAACAACTTGAACATAACAATTAAAAAGAGTGGGATATTAGATAAAATATAAAACTACAGCAGCCATATGCAACAAACAGAGACAGGTTAGAGAATAGGGCACAGTGCCTGGGGGCACACTGACCCAGACTGGACCAGAAGTCACTTGGAGCCGTATGCTGAGGAACTTGGGGACTCAAAGGACTATCTTTGCTGGAACATACCTAGATTATGGTCAAGAGTGACCTGACCATGAGGTGATTTCTGAGGTATGGTACAAACAGGTCTGTCTGTCTGTCTTGTAGAAGTTTCTCCATGGAGGCAAGGATTGTCTGTCTGTCTTGTAGAAGTTTCTCCATGGAGGCAAGGATTTTGAAGCTCCATCTCACATATGTTGGGCATGTGACCAGAAATGAACAGTTCTTGGAGAAGAATATCATGCTAAGATGAATGAAGTTATAGTAAAGTATAGGAAGACCTAGGATGAGAAGGAATGACACTCTAACTGTGATAAACAGGATAGGACGAGGTTCAGAGCTATTGTCACTCTGAGATACAGGTGGCTCAATGGCACATAATAACGATGCCACCACAATGTATATAAATTATGATAATAAAAACAATTAAAAACAAAAAGTGACACTAAGTATAGTTTAGAGAACAAGATGGAAGATTTAGCAATTTTGTTTTCAAATCCTTTTAAGAATTTCTTGTTCCTTAGTATTTTTTCTGTGAATTTTCAATATAAAATAGAGCTAAAAAAAGAAAAAAATCATCATCCTACAGACGTATATGTGTATGTCTTCAAACTTACATTCAGTAAACTTAGTATTTTTAGAAATTCTGTTAAAAATGTGTTTTGTGTCATTTTTTGAAGTGTTGCATTGTGCTACACTGATGGATTCTCAAAGTGTGCAAGAGATGCTAATGGTGAACAACATTGCAATTCACATTTTCACTAATCCCTCTCAGTCATTCTATTTTTACAGATTATCTGTTTGTCAGCATATTTTCAAAGCAGTACCATGTGCATGTTTAGACTTTGTTTTCTGATTTTTTTGACAGAGTATGTATGTGTTAGGTATAAAATATATTCTTCTGCAAATATTCTTTAATAATTATTACATGGAATGTAGGGACTACTAATCTAGCAAAATTTTAAGTTCTCAGATATCTAATATAACACAAAAATGTCAACATCTTGGGCATTAATTGTCTGAGATAGTCTGGTATTTGCCACTTTGAATCATACAATCCTATGATCTTTTACATCAGAGTGTCAAATTGTTGAGGAGTGGTGTTACACTCATTATCAAAAATAAACATTTCACCCTCTATCCTGAAATGTAATGCTATAAAGGATAGGATAGGATACTATAT
>NW_006399892.1:3344964-3347066 GCF_000299155.1 Elephantulus edwardii | reverse complement strand
TAAGGAATGATTTATTGTTTTACCTTTGACAAAAATTATAAAAGGTGATTATACAGTTGAGACTCACCTGATGGATTACAGAAAAATCTGATTGACTACTTCTGTGGAAACAGTTGATGAAAAAGTTCAATGTCAAAAGTCAAAATATGACTAGTTGCTGACTGTGAAAGAAATTCTCAATTACTCGTGTATAAGTTCAAATTGCACCTGACAAAAATGGAAATCTGTTTGGAAAACACAAATATGACCTTGAGCCTACTCTACCTCAATCTAAAAATAATCTCAAGGATAGATTTATGCACTGAATACTAATAACTGAAGGCCGGACTAGTTGTATGATAACATTAAGGAAACGACCCATGGAAAAAAGGAAAAGGTCATTAAAAAGACAAGGAAGAAAGAATAGACCAAATGTATGTCAGAAGAGACTCTGAAATATGTACTGGAAAATAGAAATGCCAGAACAAAAAGGGGGGAAAAAACCTACTGAAGTAAGAGAACAAAAAAATAACAAAACCCAAAAAATTGACAGGGCCATTAGAGAAGACAAACAAATTATTAAAACAAAATTTAGTATTTTTATAATGTTTACATAGTAAATACTATTTAAGGGAGTAGAAATAAACTAGTAGAAAATTTTTTTAAAAATATAATTTTACTTATAAATGTGACTTCTGAGTAGGCACTGAGTAGTAGTAGTTGTTGTTGTTGTTGTTGTTTGCTGTTCAGTTGGAACTGACTCATAGCTCACCCTCAAGTGGGTTTTCAGAAGCAGTTAATTGCATGGGAGCAGATTTCCCAAGACACACATAGAAGAAAAAAAAACAACCCAACAAACTGTAAGTAATTATTCAGAGCATTTTTATTAAGATAGGGTTAGCAGAAAGGATAGATCTTATGATAATCACTGAAATTAGAACTTTTAAATATATGAGCATTTGATAGACATTCTTTTGTTTTTGATATATTCTTAACAAAAATTTTAAAAAAGGACAAGCTGTGTTTCTCACACAGAGAGATCTGAAGAAAAAATTTAAGCCTTGAGTTGTAAGACAGAAAGATTCAAGAGAAGATGGAAGGAATACACAGAGTCATTGTACCAAATAAATTGGTTAATACTAACACATTTTAGGAAGTAGCATTATGACAAAGAGTGAACAGTAATGACTGAAGAAGTTAAGCTGCATTTAAGACACTGGCAAAAAAATAAGTTGACAGAAACTGATGGCATATCAATTTCAGGAAGCAGGTTAAATGCTACATGTGTTCACAGGAGATCCATATTTTTTTCTATTGCCAAAATAAGGTGATTATTTAACAATTAATATTACATGCAAGTAACCTCTTGCTGAATACTGTTTAAAAACAGAAAACAACTATTTCCAAGTATTTTAACAAGAAACTTTGAGAAATTCAATCTGGATTCAGAAGAGTTTATGGAACAATGATGTCATTGGTGATGTCAGATGAATCTTGGCTGAAAGCAGAGGATACTAGGTATATGTTTGTTTTTGTTTTATTCACTATTTAAATGCACTTGACTATGTGTGGATCATGAAAAAATTACGATGAACTTTGAAAAGAGTGAGAATTCCAGAATACTTAATTAGGACTATGTGAAATCTATGAAGTAGTTGTCCAAACAGAACAAGGGAGCACTTGTTTAAAATCAAGAGTGTATCTTTAGGATTGTATCCTTTCTGTATCCTAGGATGATCATCATTATATTTTCATTGTCTTTATTCTCTAATGTTGGATGAATAAACCATAAGTGTTCCATTGAAGATTTTCTTGAAATATAATTGATAGGAGAATAACACAGGGGAATAATGCTTGGGGACAAGAAAAAGCACATAACTGAGACGATCACTCATTCAATTTAGTAATCTGTGTTCCTCAAAAGCTTGAATATATATTAAACTTGACAAGTATAGTTTTGTTAATGTTGTTGAGTACCATTTAGTTGGAACCGACCCATAGGTGACCCTGTGTCAGGTTTTCAGAGGCAGTTAATCACACAAGAGGAGATTGCCCATCTTCTCCAGCAAAGCAGCTGGTGGATTCAAAACACCTGCCTTCAGGATTAGAATGCAGTTTCGTGC
>NW_006399892.1:3336908-3342814 GCF_000299155.1 Elephantulus edwardii | reverse complement strand
AAATTCAAGTGTAATATGTAGGATGTCTTAAAATTTAATATGTAATTAAGGATGCTTTTGGCAGAATATTAAATGATCCAGAAAGAATTAAAACAATATGAAAAGAAAATAAAGAGTCAAAATAATTTTATGGATCAACTTATGAGTAAGAGGCTGTGGTGATGAATGGAGGAGCTCAAGATGCTCTGAAGGGATTGACAAAAATACAAGACCCCAGGAATTGACAGCGTACCAACTGACATATTTCAACAAACAGATGCTGCCCTGGACAAGCTTAACAAGTTGTGCCAAGAAATCTGGAGGAAAACTATCTGGATAACTGACTGGAAGAGATCCGTATTTGTTCCCATTCCAAAGAAAGATACTGGACAGGGTGTAGAAATTATTGAACAATAGCATTAATATTATATGGATTGAGGCTCAATATCCAGAAAACAAAAATTCTCACCACTGGCTCAACTGGCAGCATCATGATAGATGATGAAGAGATTGAGATTGTTAACAGCTTTAGTTTGCTTGGCTCCCCAATAAACACTCTTGGCACCAGCAGCCAGGAAATTAAGAGACTTATTACAATAGGAAAGTCTGCAGTTAGAGACCTCTCCAGAGTACTGAGGAGCAATGATGTTACTTTGGGGAGTAAGGTCTGCCTGATACAGGCCATGGTCTTTGCAATCACTTGCTATTCATCAGAGAGCTGGACAATGACTAGGGATGATAGAAGGAGAATTGATGCCTTTGAGTTGCATTGTTAGAGAAGAGTATTGAATATACCATGGACTGCTAAGAGAACAAATAGGTTTGTCCTGGAGAGGGTGAAACCAGGATGCTCCTTGGAGGCAAGGATTCTGAAGCTTCATTTGACATGCTTTGGACATGTTGCAAGGAGGGACCAGTCCTTGGAGAGGGACATCATGCTTCGGAGGGTGGAGGAACAGCACAGGAGAAAAAGACCCTCTTGAGTTGAATTGATTCAGTCACTGGGGTAATGGGGGTAGTTGTGTCAGAGACAATGAGATTGACACAAGCTAGAGCAGGGTTTAGGAATGTTGTGCATAGGATCACTTTGAGTGGCAGGCATAACAACAACAACAATAAGATGCAAAATTCTGCTGAAAATTATCCTGAAATGACTGGAACAGCATTTCAAAGGAGAACTGCCAGAAGTACAGTCTTGGTTTAGAAGAGGCCGTGATACTAGGAATACTATAGCTAATGTTAGATGTATCTTGGTTGAAAGCAGAGAGTGCCAGAGGAATGTCAATCTGTGTTTCATTGACTATGCAAAGGTATTTGACTATGTGGATCACAATAAACTGTGGCTGACTCTGAGAATAATGCAAATCCCAGAACATTTGATTATGCTAATGCAAAACCTATACTTGGACTAGGAGGCAGTCGTCAGAACAGAGCAAGGAGACACTGCATGATTCAAAACCGGGGAGAGTGTACTCTAGGGATGAGTCCTATCTCTATACCTTTTGAATTTATATGTGGAACAGATCATCAGGCAGGCCGGGCTCTACGAGTAAAAATGTGACATCAAATTGGATGAAGACTCTTTCAGCAATCTACGTTATTCAGATGGCACAACCTTGTTTGCCAAAATCGAGGAAAGCTTGAGGCATTTGCTAAAGAATGTCAAAGACTGCATGAAATATGGATTGAAGCTCAACATCAAGAACACAAAGATTCTCAGCAGTGAGCTGATTAACAGCATCATGATAGACGGTGAAGAGATTGAAAATGTTAACAGTTTTAGTTTACTTGGTCCTACAATCAACATTCTTGGTACCAGCAGCCAGAAAATCAAGCGACAAATTTCATTGGGAAAGTCTGATGTCAGAAACCTTGTTAGAGTACTTAAGAGCAACTATGTCAGTCTGCATATTAAAGTGTGCCTGATCCAGGTTATAGTCTTTGCAGTATTTGCTATGAATCAGAAAGCTGGACAATGACTAGAAATCATGAAGGGAGAATTGATGCCTTTGAGTTGCGGTGCTGGAGAAGAGTATTGAATAAATCATCGACTGCTAGGAGAACAAAAAATTTGTCCTGGAGAGGGTGAAACTAGGCTGGATAAGCCCTCAAGGCAAGGATTCCAAAGCTCCATCTGACATATTTTGGGCATTTTGCAAGAAGGGAGCTGTCCTTCGAAAGTGACATCATAGTTGGGAGGGTGGAGGGACAGTCAAGAGAAGAAGACATTGGATGAGATAGATGGACTCAGTGATTGAGGTAATGAGGACAGGTTGGCTCAGGATAGAGCAAGGTTCAGAGATTTTGTACATAGGGTCACTATGAGTCATAAGCTACTCAATGATACATAACAACAACACGTATAATTTATTCTCCATATTTTTTTCTTGTTCTAACGGAAGTGTGTGATGGCAGTGATGCCAACAGAAATATTTCATAAAAAAGCGGGCAGTATATGTTGCATTGAAAAGTAAGGAACTCATGAAATAGTATACAAAATGGGTGGCCCTGGAGGACATTACACTGAGTGAAAGATCTCAGTCACAATAGGACAAATACTGCATAGTGCCATTGTTGTAAAACGGGACTGACATTGAGGTTGGGGGAGACTGAGAAAGATGGGGTAAATTATGTATACTGCCTTGAAATAGATGATGGAGAGAACTGTTTAAAAGGAATATATGATTAGGTATTATTATGATGAAGGCTGCGGAAGAGTAGACTTGAGGGGAGGAATTGTATAACAATGAAAGAATTATTCTTTTACTTTTCAAAGAGAAGAGCGAACTGGGGCAGGGGGAGGTTGGGCAGGGAGAAAAGCGCAACAATGAATGAATGGAAATCCAAAGTCTCTGTAAACTTTCATTAAAATTTCATTAAAATAAAAAAGAATTTTTTAAAGCATATAGTCAATATATAAGAATTTAAACTTGGTTTTCTTTATCTTTTATAATCCCTTCTACTATCTCTTTTGGCACAGAGAGCTTTAGAATTTGAACATGTGTTTTGTTTTACCAACATATTAGTGACAGCTTAAAAGTACTTTTTGTAAAGAAAACCCCAATTTTGTTCTTTATACTTTCAAGTCAGAACTCAACCATATCTGACCTAATGGAGGGTGTTCAAAGGTGGTTAGTTGCAATAATGGGAGTACATAGCTTATCTTTCTTCTCTGGAGCACCTGGTGGATTCGAATTCTATGACTTCTGGATTACAGTATATTTCTTGCCATTATGCTATCAGAGCTCTAACAAAACAAAACAACATTAGAATACATTTTAAAGAATCACTAGTAATATTTACATTAAAATATTTTGTTATCTATAATCTATATGATTTCTTATTGAATAATGTTTAACATTTTTTTATATATATACATGTACATAATTTAAGATTTTATAAACATAGTAGCGTCAAGGACTCTCCTTCATAGGGTCGCTATGAGTCGCCTGCGACTCGACAGCACTTAACAACAACAACATAAACATAGCATACACAAATTTGGAACACTTTTTAATTGAAATTATGCGGAACGGTTTAAACTCTGTAACACTGACTGCAAACATAATTCAATGTAAGTTTATAAAATGTGAATCGCCAATCTTTGGACCCAGAGGCAAGTGTGATTCTAAGTGACAAAGGGGATTATATGTATTAGTTGAGCTTTTCATAACTCTAATTAGCTCATCAGAATGTTCAGTTGTTGCTTTCTATTATATTGTTCAACAATAAGACACAATGGGAGATGCATGTTGAGATGATTATAGCTTGTCTCTGGTGAAGGTGTAAAGCAGAAGTCAGAAGAAAAGGTGACTCTATCTCACAAAAATGACAATAATGTATCCAAAACACAATGCCTAGCAAGTCTTAATGCTATCATCATATAAATAACACAAATAAGTCAATGGTCTAATTTGGTCTTCTAGTCAATGCTTGACATAGCTGGCAGCCAATTATAAACTTGGATTTTTTTTTCTGAATTGTAATCGTGTTTTCTTTTTTAAATAAAATACTTTTATGTGTCCTCTATGACTAGAATTTACACGTGGAATCACAATTTCTTTCAGAGTAAGCTTTGTTAATAACTTGCTTATCAAAAACTTTTTTATTGGTCTTTTTCTCACCTTTAGTTTTTAACACTTTATGCTATTAAGAATGCCAGAAGAAGAATAATTCTATATCATACATAAAATGTCTTTGGGGTGTTTATTGAAAACTTTTGTAATGAGAGATACACTGACTTTAGGTAGTATCCTGATCATAATCTAAATATTGCTAGATGGAGAAAAGGTTGAGATTGTCAACAACTTCATGTTATTTAGATCCAAAATTAATATACTTGGTATCAGCAGTCAGGAGATCAAGGGTGGTATTTCCCTAGGAAAATCTGTAGTCAAGAGTCCTCTCCAAATTATATGAGGACTAATGTGTGCCTGATACAGGTCATGGTCTTTGCAATTACTTTCTATGCTGCTGAGAACTAGACAATGAATAAGGATGACAGAATAAGAATTGATATTTCGGGGTAAGGGGTGGGGTTTGGGGAGGCGCGGTGGGGGAGATTGTGTACCAATGAGGGAGTTTTTCTTTTGCTTTTCAAGGAGAGGAGCAAAGGGGGGGGGCGGGGGGAGGGGGAGGGATTTGTGCGGGGAGAAGGGTGCAACAATGAATGAATGGAATTCCAAAATCTCTGTAGATATTCATTGAAATGAAAAACAAACAACCTAAATTTAAAAAAAAAAAAAAAGAATTGGTACCTTTCAACTGAAGTCTTGGAGAAGATTGCTGAAGATCTTATGGACTGTAAAAAGAACAAGCACCTATATCTTGTAGAAGATGTAGCAAGACTGTTCTTTGAAGGCAAAAATAATGAAGCTTCATCTCACATACTTTGGGCATTTTTCTAGGAGAGATTATTCCTTGGAGAGGGATATCGTGCTTGAAAAGGTAGAGGACAGTAAAGGAGAGGAAGATTCTTAACCAGGTGGACTGACAGAGCAACTGTAACAGTGGGCTTGAGTATACCAGAGATCGTGAAGAAAGGACAGGGTTCAAATCTGTTTCTTACGAGGGCTCTATGAGGCCTACTCAACTCGATGCGTCTAACAGTGACAATATCTTGTTATTGTTTGTTGTTGTGTACCATTCAGTCAGAACCGACCCATATAACTGACCCTCTGGCAGGTTTTCAGACACAATTTCATGAGAGGAAATTACCCATCCAGCACATGCAGAGCAGCTGGTGGATTCGAACCACGTGTCTTCAGGATTGTGGTACAGCTTCTTGCCACTAGGCCATCAGAGCTCTACTATGATGTATTAGAAAGTAAAAATATACTTTAAAAATAAGAGCAAAAGTGCAAAGTAAGGTTACTTAATATACTTTGACTAGAGAAATCTCTACTTTCACAGAATAAAACCAAGGTGAATTATAGATGGAGAGATATTTTGAAAGCTTGTCCATCAATGTGTAGAAAACAGGAAAAAATAGCAGGACACAAATATGAGTTATAGTATTCAAATACAATTACTATATGTGTATAAAGAAAGTAGACCTCAGTTAACCTTATTTATATCTGATGCAAGAAACTGGTTTCAACTTCTCTAAGCAACATATAAAATGTTATCCTTTCAAACCATGCAATTTGTCTTTTATATTCTTACTAATATATGTACTGCCTTGCATGCCATTACTTAATGGTTCTTAACAACTTATAAATAAAAAGCAAATAAATAAAAATAAAAGCAAAAATTAATTCTTCTTTAGAGTTATTCTTCTATAATATATGAAAAATCACCTGAGGTGGTTTTTTAATGAATTTATGTGAGCTAGACTGATTCAAGCTTGTAACATAATAATAAAATAAGATTGTTATTGTATATATAGGAAAGTAAAACTGTTTTAAGGCTTAAAAATAGTATAATAT
>NW_006399892.1:3318046-3334618 GCF_000299155.1 Elephantulus edwardii | reverse complement strand
TATATTTGAATGATAGTGGTATTCACTGGACTTCCTTGTATGCGTATAGATATTATCCTGTCACTGACAATATTGTACTTCAAGATAGATCTAGCAATGGCTTTTTTAACTATGAAAGCAACTATGAAAGGCCAGACAGAGGCTGGGATCTGACTGGCTAGAGTTGGGCATCTCACACGAAAGCTGCCAGAACCCGCAGACCTTCCCATCTTCCCAGGTAATCGGAGACACCAGGAATAATAAATTAATATTTTTAAAAGTAAAAACATCGTTGTATGCAAAAAAGTGGACACTTCTAAGATAGCATGTCAAATTTTGGCAGACTATCCAAATCAGCAGGACTCTCACTTGCCAGCATCCTACCCTAGTATATTCTCTTAAGGATCAGAGGTGTGAAATCACTGCACAGGCCACATTTAGACTTCTCTTGACCTGTGCAAACAAGGAGGGCAGCTTTTAAAGTTCTAATGGTGAGTCTCCTGTCTAGAGAATTTTAACTTCTCTTTGTGCCACAAGAAGACCTCGACACAAGATATTCTAAGGAAATCTCTGGATGGCATGTACTAAGACTTCTGCCAAACATAGGCAATAAGTACAGTACTTTGAGCTCTAGCAGTATGTTTTTGACTACTGTGTGCTCAACCCTTGCTCCATGGAACAGAAGTCCACATTAACCACTTCACTCCACAAGGCCAAGACCTTGGCCACTACCTCTCCTTGAGCAGCTAAGCCCACATCCTCTAATCACCATCTCACAATATCTTCAGTGCTACATATCCTTATTTTAAGTCTAGAAAGTTCTCAGACAAAAAGGCAGGGACTATGGATATTAAGTTGAAAGGACTAAAATGGATGGAAAATAGACTCTAATAATTGCTCTAAAGCTTTGAGAAGCCAAATCAAAGGTGAGAAATATAAAAGGAAAAGAGCTGAACAGAAGATTTCAGAGGACAGCTTGTGAAAACAAGTCCTATAAAGGAATATGCAAAGAACTGGAGTTGGAGAATAAAAAGGGGAGAACTTACTCATAATTTTTCAAGCTAAAAAACCTGAAACACACATTCAAGTCGAGTTATAATAGTAAAAAATGCTATGGGCAAGATCTTGAATAATCCTGGAATTATGAAAAAAGATGGAAGAAACGTACAGAGTCACTCTAGCAAAAGGTACAGTTTTACACTGAACAATTAAAGGAAGTATCGTATAAGCAAGAGCAAATGAGAATGAAAGAGGTTCAAGCACTAAAAGCACTGGCAAGTAATAAGGTCCCAGTAATCAAGATACCAATTGACATTTTTAAATGAAGAAGTGTAGTTTTGGTCATGCTCACAAGTTTATGCCAAAAATTTGGAAGGCAGCTTCTGGATGAATTGACTAGAAGAAATCCATATTTGTTTCTATTCTCAAGAAAAGGAATCCAGTAGAATATGGAAATGACAGAAAAATAACATTAATATCACATGCAAACAATTCATTTGTGAAGATCATCCAAAAAGTTAGAACAGTCTATTGATAGACAACTGTCTGAAGTTGATGCTGGGGATAGAAGCTGTTGTAGCACAAGTAATATAATTGCTGATATCAAATTGATCCTGTCTGAAAGCAGAGAATATTAGAAGAACATCTATCAGTGTTTTACTCACTGAGTAATAACATTTGACTTTGTGCTTTATTATAAACTATGGCTAATTTTGAGAAGAATTCATCCCGGTTTAAAATTAGAAAAGGGGTGTTAAGGTTGTATCTTTTCTTTATACTCTTCAATCTGTAATTTTTTCTTTTTTCCCTTGTGTTTTTTGCTGTTTATTATTTTATCTTTATTATTATTATTAATACCTAATCATATATCCTAATCATATATCTCCATACCTTTTCTACCTATATGCAGAACAAATTATCCAGGAGGCTGGGCTCTATGAGGAGAAATGTGGGGTCAAGATTGGTGGATGATTTATCAACAATCTGCGTTATGTAGATGACACAACACTGCTTGCTGAAACTGAAGAGGACCTGAAGCGCCTGCTGCAGAGCGTTAAGGACTGCAGCCTACAATGTGGATTGAGGCTCAATGTCAAGAAGACAAAGTTTCTCACCACTGGACCAATTGGCAGCATCAGGATGGATAGTGAAGAGATTGAGATTGTACACAGCTTTGGTTTGCTTGGCTCCATAGTCAACAGTCTTGGCACCAGCAGCCAGGAAATTAAAAGGTGCATTGCCATGGGAAAGTCTGCTGTTAGGGACCTCTCCAAAGTACTGAAGAGCAATGGTGTCTCTCTGGAGACTAAGGTGCGTCTGATACAGGCTTTGGTCTTCCCAATCACTTGTTATGCATCAGAGAGTTGGACAATGACCAAGGAGGATAGAAGGAGAATTGATGCCTTTGAGCTGTGGTGCTGGAGAAGAGTATTGAGAATACCATGGACTGCTAGGAAAACAAACAGATTTGTCCTGGAAAGGGTTAAACCGGGTGGCTCCTTGGAGGCAAGGATTCTGAGGCTCCATCAAACTTACTTCAGACATGTAGTGAGGAGAGACCGGTCCTTGGAGAGGGACATCATGCTTGGGAGGGTGGAGTGACGGCGCAGGAGAGGAAGGCCCTCTATGAGGTGGATTGATTCCGTGACTAGGATAATTGGGATGGGAATGTCGGAGACAGTGCGATTGGCACAGGACAGAGCGGAGTTTAGAGCTGTTGTACATAGGGTCGCTATGAGTCACAGGTGACTCGACGGCACATAACAACAACAACAACAATCATATATCCCTTTTAAACCATTCACTCCATCATCTGTATATAATGTGGAAGGACGAGTGGCATCCACTTCCATAATAGCTTGCCTCCGAAAACCCTATGAACCTGGAGAGAGGATGAAAGGCACCCAAGCACCGAGGACTCTCCTTCATAAGTTCGCTATGAGTCGCCTGCGACTCGATGGCACTTAACAACAACAACAACAATCATCATATATCCTTTTTAACCATTCTCTCCATCATCTGTATATAATGCAGTAAACACATTGTATCCCATCATTCTCAGTCTCCCCCCAACCCTGATGTCAGTCCCCTTTAATAACAGTGGCATTATGCACTATTTGTCCTATTTTGTGACTGAGATATTTCACTCACCATAATGTCCTCCAGGGTCACCCATTTTGTATAATATTTCATGAGTTCTTGGTTTTTGAGTGCAGCATAGAATATCATTGTGTGACTCGATCTGTATTCTGAGTCCAGTTCTAGGCATTATACTCTTACATACTGACAAGAACCATAGCAAAGTGACAAATTTCCTCAGTAGTTTGTAAGTTATTTAGTTTGCAAAATAGACTAATCTCTTACAGTAACTTATTAGGTAAATTGAGTGAACAGTCTGCTATACCTTAAAAAATTTTGGTCATTTGTCTAGGATCCTGGTAAATCATTCCTTTCATCACCTCATGTCTTGCAGTGTGGATTACTCTTGAGGTTTATGATGCTGTGATACTGAATATTTTTGAAACACTAGAAAAGTCACCCATAGTGGAAAGGTTTCAGCAGAATTTCTAGAGTAAAGATATTATGTAGGAGAACTGGACATTAATTTTTGAAAAAGCCAGCCCTCAAAAACTCTATAAATAACAGTGGTATATTATTCAGAATAATACCAGACGATGAGCTTCTCAGCTTGATAATCATAAATACATGTTAAAGTATGGTGAGCATTCGATGATACATTATAATATTGATTAGTTGTAACTAGGATGGCTAAGAAAACAAATAGACATGTCTTGGAGAGTGTGCAGCCAGAGTGCTCTTTGGAGGCAAGAATGATGAGGTCTCAGCTCACATATTTTGGACAAATTGCTAGGAGGTTCTATTCCTTGGAGAGGCACATGATGTTGGGAAGGGTGGAGGATCAACAAAGAAGAGAAATACCCTCAACCAGGTTGATTGACACAGTGACTGCTGCAATGGGCTTTTGTGTGTCAGGAAGTATGAGGATGGCACAGGACAGGACAAGGTTCAGATCTTTTGCTCATCAGGTCTCTATGAGTCAGACTCAACTAGATGGCACCTAACAACAACAACAAATTAGTATTATAAAAAATGTACTAAAGACTGTACACAGGCATGGAACAGTGTAGGTTAATAATTGCATGTTGTTGTTGTTATGTGCCGTCGAGTCGTTTGCGACTCATACCGACCCTATGTACAACAGCCCTAAACCGTGCTCTATCCTGTACCAATCTCATTGCCTCTGACACACCCATCCCTATTACCCCAGTCACTGAATCAATCCACCTCATAGAAGGAAAAACAAATTGTATATGAATGATTGAATGAAAATAAGTAAAATGTGTTCTATGTTTTATTGCTTAAAAGTATGTTACACTGTGAATATCACATTACTGTTAACATGAAATATTGTTGTTGCTGTTATGTGCCATCTAGTCGCTTGTGACTCATAGCTACCTTGTGTAAAACAGCCCTAAACTCTGTTCTGTCCTGTGCCAATCTCACTGTCTCCGACACACTCATCCTGATTACCCCAGTCACCGAAATAATCCATGTGCTAGAGGGCCTTCCCCTTCTGCGCCTGCCCTCCACCCTCCCAAGCATGATGTACCTCTCCAAGGACTGGTCTCTCCTTAGAACATGGCCAAAGTACATCAGATGAAACCTTGCCTCCATGAAATATTACTTCAAATTAAAAGAAAAACTGTGAACGAGCTGCCTCCTCATGTAAAATTTACAAAAAATTTTTCATTGAATAAAGGTTTCATTTTCACTCCCTGAGGGATTTTCATTGTTGATGTGATACGACTAAAAATGAATAGAAAGTGTTGTAAGAATTTATTAATAATTGGAGTTTGGGTAGCCTAGTGGCAAGAAGCTGCACTGCAATCCCAGACATATTCGGTTTGAATCCACCAGATGCTCTGCTGGAGAAGGAGGGGCAAACTTCTCCTGTACCAGTCAAATCCAATTTGATGGTACACACACAAAATATTATAAAAAAAAGTTTAAAAATTATTAATAATTGAAATGTGAGATGTAGGAACTATGAATCTGGTAGAAAAACAAGATGCCAAAAACAAAACATATGAAGATTGACATCCAAGATATTAGTGAGCTGAGAAAGACTGATATTGGCTACTTTCAAGAAAGTAAACATATAATTCATTATGTTTTTTGTTATGAAATAACACACTCCAAGATCTATCCTGAGTGAGAGGCTCTAAGCGATGAGATAATATCCATTTGGTACTAAAACTATTATTCAAATACATGAGAACAACTAAACTCAAAGATAAAAAAATTGAGAATTTATACCAACTCAAGTCTGAAATTGAGTTTGTAATAGAAGTACATTAAGAGTAATTAGTTACTGGGATGCATCAGTTGGAAACAAAAAAGAAGGACTGGTGTATGGAAAGTATGGACTTGTTGATAGAAGAATCTAGAGACTGCATTATAAAAAAATCACACATTTAGAGATTATTCATCACTAAGGAGAACAGACAGGCTTTTCCTGGAGAGGGTGAAACCAAGTTGCTCCTTAAATGAAAAGGATTTTGACGCCCTGTTAAATCTACTTCAGGCATGTTGTTGCCAGGAGGGACCAGTCCTTGGAGAAGAACATCATGCTTGGAAGGGTAGAGGAGGAGTGTAAGAGGGGAAGACCCTGGATAAGATAGATTGACACAGTAACTGAGATAATGGAGTTCATTGTGTCAGAGACAGTGAGACTGAATCAGAATAGGGCAGGGTTTAGAGCTATAGTACACAGAGTCATTATAAGTCACAGGCAACTAGACAGCACATAAGAACAAAAACAATGGTCATTATACACATGGACTTTACTTAATCAAACTGACTATACTTGTGGAAAGAGAAGGTGAAAACACTAAATATTAGCAGTCAGTGAAGACAAGGAGCTAACAATGGAATAAACAATTAATCACTCATATTCCAAATCAAATTGAAGTTGAAAGCAACTGTCAAGAGTCTATGAAAGCCAAACATTGAGTTTATCCCACCTGAAGTAAAAATCAAGTAAAGAATTTGCTTGAGTCACTCAATACTAACAACAAAGAACAGATGAATTGTGGGAAATTATCAATGATATCACCCATGAAGAAGTAAAAAAAGTTATTAAAAAGACAAGAAAGATAGAAAAGATCAAAACGGATGTTAGAAGAAACTCGAACTTTTTCTTTAATGTAAGAAATCCAAAGACAAGGGAAGCAGTAATGAAGTAAAAAGGCTGTATAGAAGATTTGAAAGGATAACTCTAGAAAACAGAGTATAATAAAGATATATGCAAAAATTTAGGAATTAGAATAAAAAATAACATATTTGGTGTTTTTTAAGCTCAAAGAACTAAAGAAAAACTGTAAGCCTCCTGTAATACTGAAGGTTTCTGTGAACAACATCTTAAATGATGCAGGAAGTATCAAAATAAAATGGAAGGAACACACAGTGTCCCCGCACCAAAAATAATTGGTCAGCACTAAAGCATTTCATGAAGTTGTACTAGATCAAGGACCAAAAGTACTAAAGAAAGAAGTTCAAACTTCACTGAAGATACTGGGGAAAAAAATTCATAATACCCTAAGCATTGATGATATACCGATTTAGTTGTTTCAAGGAACAGTTGAATACCTGGACATGCTCAATAGTCTATGTCGAAAAATAATATAATTAATATAAGATGTAATTACTATAGTGAAAACCTGAAAAGAAAGGTGTTAGATTAATTCTGAAGTGAAGTTGGTTGCATAGGTAATGCAGTTGCTGTTGTTGTTGTTATGTGTCGTCGAGTCGCTTGCGACTCATAGCGACCCTATGTACAACAGCTCTAAACTATGCTCTGTCCTATGCCAATCACACTGTCTCTGACACACCCATCCCGATTACTTCAGTCCCTGAATCAATCCACCTCATAGAGGGCCTTCCTCTCCTGTGCTGTCTTTTTTACACTCCCAACCACGAGGTTCCTCTCCAAGGACCTGCCCCTCCTTCTAACATGTCCAAACTATGTTAGAGGAAGCCTCAGAATCCTTGCGTCCAAGGATGAATCTGTTTGTTTTCCTAGCAGCCCATGGTACCCTCAATACTCTTCTCCAGCACCACAGCTCAAAGGCATCAATTCTACTTTTATCCTCCTTAGTCACTGTATAACTCTCGGATGCATAACAAGTGATAGCAAAGACCATGGCCTGTATCAGACACACCTTAGTCTCCAGAGAGACAACATTGCTCTTTGGTACTTTGGAGAGGTCCCTAACCGCAGATTTTCCCATCGCAATACATCTTCTAATTTCCTGGCTACTGGTGCCAAGAGTGTTACTGTGGAGCCAAGCAAACTAAAGCTGTGAACTATCTCAATCTCATTCATCCTGATGCTGCCAATTGGTCCAGCGGTGAGAATATTTGTCTTCTTGACACTGAGCTTCAGTCCATATTGGAGGCTGCAGTTCTTGACCCTCTGAAGCAAGTGCTTCAGGTCCTTCTCAGTTTCAGCAAGCAGGGTTGTTTCATCTGCATAACACAGATTGTTGATGAATCTTCCACTAATCCTGACCCCACATTTCTCCTCAGAGAGCCCAGAATCCCAGATAATCTGTTCTGCACACAGGTTGAAAAAGTATGGAGACGGGACACACCCCTGGCATATCCCTTCCTAATTTTGAACCATACAGTGTTTCCTTGCTCTTTTCTGAAGACTGCCTCTTGGTCCAAGTATAGGTTTCGCATTAGCATGATCAAATTTTCTGGGATTCCCATTCTTCTCAGAGTCAGCCACAGTTTGTTATGATCTACACTGTCAAATGCCTTTGCATAATCAATTAAACACAGATATGTTTTCCTCTGGTATTCCCTGCTTTCAGCTAAGATCCATCTAACATTAGCTACAATATCCCTAGTACCACGACCCCTTCTAAACCCAGCGTGGACTTCCAGCTGTTCTCTGCTGATGTGCTGTTCCAATCGTTTTGAGATAATCTTCAGTAGAATCTTGCTTGCAAACAGAGTATACTGAGTTATTGATTTGATGAAGCATATGTGGAATTATTTTATTTTATTATTTCTTTTTATTTTATTTATTTTATTTTAATTTTAGTTTATTTTATTTTATGTTGAAAATGGTGGAGATTTCAAAGTCTGAAAATTATTGATCAAGTAATATTTATCATTCAATTATCATCATGTCTCCAAGCATGTAAACCATTGTTTTTGAAAGTTAAGAGTCACAGAAAATATTATCCCTGTCTTGAGGGTAGAGATCTGTGTTATGTGTTATTTCTAGAGAAATGCTCACAGTTAAAACAAAATATTCTGTACCTGTATACGTTTGTTGAATGAAGGGAATAATACCAAAATTGTTCTAATTTTATCATTATATTAACTTTATAAAGTATTTTAGGATAATACAAATATATCTTTATATTTGATTTGTTTCTATTTCTAGGAATTTTTGAAATTGTTAAGGGGCAATGATGCTTTAGAGCTGTGGTATCGGAGAAAATGACTGAGTTGATATGCGAACAATCAAATACATGTTGGAGAAAGTGTAAACATAGTACTTCTTAGAGGCAAGAATGGTGAAAATTCATCTCACCAGCTTCAGGCATTTTGTTAGGAGGGACCAGTCTTTAGAAGAAAGCATCATGCTTGGAAAGGTGGAAGGTCAGTGAAAAAGAAAGCACTTAGCAAGAAAGATTGACCAAATAATTATAACAATGGTCTCAAGTATATCAGAAATGACAAGGATGGCACAACATGTGGTAAGATTCAGATTCACTGTTAGTAGGGTTATCACGTGTCATAGTTGACCCAACAGCATCTAACAACAACAATTTTTTGTATGAGAAATTGGAACTCAGAAAAGTTTCCCATTGTTTCATGATGACAAATAATAGATGCAAGCAAAACCCTGCAGAAGATTATCCAAAAATGACCAGAACAGTACATTGACAGAGAACTACCAGAAATATAAGCCGGGTTTAAAAGAGGCCATGGCACTAGGGACATCAGTGCCAATGTCAGATGGATCTTGGCCAAAACAGAAAGTATCAGATTATATGTATTTTACTGACTATACAAAGGTGGATCACAACAAATTGTGGCTAATCTGGAGAAGAATGGGGTTCCCAAAACACCTGATGGTGCTCATAAAAAACATGCTTGGACGAGCAAGGAAGCGCTGCATGGGTAAAAATCAGAAAAGAAGTGTGTCAGGGATGTGTCCTGTCTCCATAATTTTTCAATCTGTATGTCATATAGATTATTCACGAAGCTAAACTTTATGAGGAATGTGGTATCACGATTGAAGGAAGACTCATTAATAACCTGTGTTACACAGATAAAACAACCTTGTGTGCTGAAACTGAAGAGGGTCTTAAGCATTTGCTGCAAAGTGTCAAGGATTTTTGTCTTCAATATTGAATGAAGATCAATATAAAAAAAATGAATATTCTCACCACTGAGCAAATTGGCAGCATCAGAATAGATGGAGAAGAGAATGAGATTGTGAACTTTAGCTTGCTTGGTTCCACAATCCATTCTCTTGGCACCAGTAGTCAGGAAATCAAAAGACAAATTACATTGGGTAAGTCTGCTGTCAAGAACCTCTTCAGAGTGCTGAAGTGCAAGTCTAGAGACTAAGGTGCACATAATACAGGTCAAAGTCTTTTTAATTACTTATTAGGTAAATGAAAACCACTTCTGAAATAACTTGCCTCTGAAAACTCTATGAATGTGGAGAAATGATAAAAGTTATACAAGTGTTCATGTCTTTCATTCATAGGGTTGCTATGAGTTGTGTACGACTTGAGAACACCTAAAAACAACATGTATCCGAGAGCTGGTCAATGACCAAGGATGACAGAAGAATTTTATCTTTGATCTGTGGTTCTGGAGAAGAGTTTCAAACATGCCACAGACTGCCAAGAGAACTAACATGTATGTCCTGGAGAGGGTGGAAACCAGGCTGCTCATTGGAGGTAAGGATTTTGAGATTCCATCTCACATACTTTGGGCATGTAGCCAGGAGGAACCAGTTTTTGGAAATGGATATCATGCTTGGAAGGATGGAAGGACAGTGCATGAAAGAAAGACCATGGATGAGACGAATTAACAGAATAACTGGGGAAATATGGGTAGGTGTGTTAGAGACAGTAATATTGGCTCAGGACAGAGCAGGGTTCAGAGCTCTTGTGCCTAGGGTAGTTATAACTTGTAGTCCACTTGATGGCACATAACAACAACAAATGTTAAAAGAACAATAACAGATTTTTTTTCCTGGCTGATATTTAATGTTTAGGTTTGCTATTCATATATTATCTTTAATTTTGTTCTGGAAGATTCATGTTACAATTCTTATATGGTTATTGTAAGTCCCAGAGTTACACATACTTACATCCATTATTTAGTTGAATCCATATAGCGTCATAATACTGTGGGAGACTTTTTCCATTATCTAGGTAATACAGAAACTCATCTAAATCTAAATCTTTTTATCACTGTCTGGTGTAGCTACTGTTTTTACCCGATTTTTGTCATGGTATGTAGTTTTGTAGTTCATAGGGTCGCTATGAGTTGTCTACGACTCTACAGCACCTAACAACAATAACAATTACAACATAGAGCGAACTACACTGGCCTAGTGGACAGAAAGTTATGCTACCAAGCCCAAGGTGAGTGATTTCAATCTGCAGCCCTTGGCCTGATTAAAATTGTTTTCCTATTAAACATTTTTCTAGGTGGTATAGCACTGGTCTGTGCGTTGCTGTACAGAGGTAACTCGTGGTTGCTGTGATGCTGAACACTGGGACACTGATGTGCCAAATGTGATAATGGTCACCCATGGTGAACAGTGTTTGGTGGAGCTTCCAGACTAAAACAAGCCTGGAAGCAGGAGTGGCATCCACTTCCGAAATGGCTTGCCTCCAGAAACTATGAACAGTGCTCAGGCCTTTCCTTCACTAGGTCGCTACGAGTCATCTACGACTTGACAGCACCTAACAAGAACAACAAAAACAACATGTAGTTTTGTCATAATACAACGAGGTGTTAAAGTTTTTAATGAAATTTCTCTTTCACTTTTATTGTAGGACACACTATCCTGCATTATCATTTCTGGATTATCATTTATCGCTTTTTAGTTTCTATTTTGTCCCCCTTTTACTTCCATGTTATTTCCTGCCTTTTCTTATTCCTCATAGATATATTGTTCTATGTCTTTCTATTAATTCAAATACAGAGGAAAGAAAGCAATAATTTTCAGGTGTTTAAGCTTAAAAACACCATTAATAGCAACAATCACAAAATAGTATATTTGTTAGAAAGATCTAGGTTTTACTGCTAGTTCTTTAAGAAGTCTCCAAACACTGTTCATCCTCATGTTTTATTAAAATAAGACTGATGCAA
This sequence comes from Elephantulus edwardii, assembly GCF_000299155.1. Classification (NCBI taxonomy): domain Eukaryota; kingdom Metazoa; phylum Chordata; class Mammalia; order Macroscelidea; family Macroscelididae; genus Elephantulus; species Elephantulus edwardii. Next base: position 3,323,200 of record NW_006399892.1, on the reverse strand, counting down.
GGCTGATGTTAGGTATATCTATTTATCTGTATGTAGCATAATCACTACTTAAAACATTGCCAGTACTTCTCTTTTATTAACTGAGTTTGTATAAAATGTCTCCGGAGAAAAGAGATTGTAGTACTAACAGCAAATACAGACTTACAGGTTCTCATATTGATTGATTTATTTTTGAGATCTGTAAAAATCACCCATTCTGTGGAGCCCCTGGGGCAACCAAGTTATAGAAAAACTAAAACATTTTGAAGCAAAACAAATGAAAACCAGCCTTGCAGCTTCGTTTCATTCAAAAGGCTTCCCTGATAAATTAGAGAAATAAAGTTGAGAGGAATGCTTGTGCTTTATTCCCAGAGGTTAAATGACATTAAATTTCAACAAATAGAAAGAACTATAAGGCCTGAAGTCTCTCCTTGATAAAATATACAATATCTATCTCATTTATTGTGAACAAGTAAATTCTAGTTAATTCTAGATGGACTGAAAACAGCAGGGAACTTGAATATGCAGTTTATCTATGAAGAGTACTTATTACAGGTTGTTGTTGTTATGTGCCATCCAGTCATTTGCGACTCATAGTGACCCTATGTACAACAGTCCTAAACCCTGCTCTATCCTGTGCCAATTGCCTCTGACACACGCATCCCGATTACCCCAGTCACTGAATCAATCCATCTCATAGAGGGTCTTCCCCTCCTGCACTGTCCCTCCTCCATACCAAGAATGATGTCCCTCTCCAAGGACCTGTCTCTCCTTGCAACATGTCCAATGTCAAACGAAGCCCCAGAATCCTTGCCTCCAAGGAGCTGCTTGGTTTAATACTCTCTAGGATAAATCTGTTTGTTTTCTTGGCAGTCCATGGTACATTCAAAACTCTTCTCCAGCACCACAGCTCAAAGGCATCAATTGTCCTTCTATCCTCCCTAGTCATTGTTCAAATCTCTGATGCATAACAACTAATTGCAAAGACCATGGCCTGTATCAGGTGCACCTTAGTCTCCAGAGAGACACTGTTGCTCTGGAGTACTTTAAAGGGGTCCCTAACAGCAGAATTTCTCATCACAATATGTTTTTGATCTCCTGGCTACTGGTGCCAAGAGTGTTGACCGTAGAGCCGAGCAAACTGAAGCTGTGAAAAATCTCAATCCCTTCGCCATCCATCCTGATGATACCAATTGGTCCAGTGGTAAGAATCTTTGTCTTCTTGACATTGAGCCTCAATCCATACTAAAGACTGCAGTCCTTGACCCTCTGCAGCAAGTGTATGAGGTCCCCCTCAGTTTCAGCAAGCAGGGTTGTGTCATCTGCATAACACAGATTGTTAATAGATCTTCCACCAATCCTGACGCCACACTTCTCCTCATAGAGCCCAGCCTCTCAGATAATCTGCTCTGCATACAGGTTGAAAAGGTATGGAGACAGGACACATCCGTGGCATACACCCTTCCCAATTTTGAACCATGCGGTGTTACCCTGCTCTGTTCTGACCACTGCCTCTTGGTCCAAGTATAGGTTTCACATTAGCATGATTAAATGTTCTGGTATTACAAGTACAACCATGAAAAAAAATCCACTAAAAACCCACACACACAAAAAAAAAATAATCCAACAACTAAAACAACAACACCACAAGATAAAGATAGTTAAAGTTCACCTCACATATTTTCAGTATGATATCAGGAGAGTCATTGGAATAAGACATCATGCTGATAAAGACAGAGGGTCAGAGAAAAAGGAAGAGCTTCAACAAGAGGGACCGATAAAGGGACTGTATCAGTGGGCTTGAACATATTAGAGATTGGGAAGAGAGCTCACATTATGATCCGCTGCTCATAGGGTCATTACGAGTCTTAGTTTGTTCTTTGTTACCTAACAACAGTAACTCTAATGCTATAACAGATGCTAGTTGGTGTATATGGAGCTCCTGTGTTTTAGTGGTAAGAAGCTGTACTGTAATTCAGAAGGCACATGGTTCAAATCCAGTAATTTCTCTGGGGAAGTTTGGACAATCTCCTCCTGTGCCATTTACTGTCTCTGAAAATCCTTGGGAGGGTCAGTTATGGGTCAGTTCTGAATTGACAGCACAGAACAACAAATACATATATTATTGTCAGGTGCTGTCTCTTCAAGTATGACTCATAGTGACTCTAGGAATAACAAGGTGTGAACGGTGTCCTATCCTTTACCATCCTAACAATTACTGACACATTCAAGTTCATGTTGAAGTCACTGTGTGAATCTACCCGGTTGAGAATTTTACTCTTCTTTCCAAGCATGATGGCCCTCTCCAAGGAATCAAATCTCTTAGGACAGGACAAAAGTATATGAGATGAAACTTCATCATCTTTGCCTTTAAGGAGCACTCTGCCTGCTCAATCTCAAAGACGTAAACGTTCTTTTGGCAATTCATGGGATACTCAATGCTCTGCTCCAACCCCACACTTCAAAAGTATCGATTCTTCTGTCATCTTTTTCTAGCTTTCAGATGCATAGCAAGTGAATAAAAAGACCATGACTGAATCAAGAAAGAACCAACAAAACCATAAACAGCTCTAAAAGACAAAGCAAACTTCTGTAACGAGTAGTTCAGAGACCTAGATTTGGAGAATAAAAAGGAGAGAACCTCCTCAGCATTTTTCCAAGCAAATTAACTGAAAAAGAAATTCAGCTCTTGGGTTGAAATATTTAGGGATGTTATGGGTAAAATCGTGAATGACACAGGAAACATCAGAGGAAGATGCAGGGAATACATAGGCACTGTACCAAAAATAATTGGTTGATATCAAATATTTCAGGAAATACCATCTGATCAATGGTTAGTGGTATTGAAGGAAGTATTCCAAGCTGTAATGAAGACACTGACAAAAAATAAGGCCCATGCAACCTATAGGGTACCAACTGACATATTTCAAATAACAGATGAAGCCCTGGATGTGGTCACTAGTCCACATGTAAAGAAAGTTGGAGGACATCTGCCTGGCCCATTGTCTGGAAAAGATTGATGTTTGTTCCCATTCCCAAGAAAGGTGATCGAACAGAATATCACATGCAAGCAAAATATTTATTAAAATAATTCAAAAATGGCTATAATAGTAGAGAATTGTCAGAAGTTCAAGCTGGCTTTAGAAGAGGTATCAGGGATAACATGGTTGATGTCAGATGGAATCTGGCTGAAAACAAAGCCCATTGGAAGAGTGTGTGCGTGTGTGTAAATACTTGGTTGTTATTGCAAAAAGTTTTAGTTTTGTCATTCAGTTCTCCATTGTTGTTGTTGCTAGGTAGCCTCAAGTTGGAAACAACCCATAGCTGTCTGTCCAGTAGATTTTCAGAGGCAATATATGATACTGAATGATATTGTCCATCTTTTCTCATGCAGAGCAGCTGATAAATTCAAATTGCATGCATTGGTCACTACAGGGCACCTTCTCTCAACCAGATTACCAGAGCTCTCTAGAAAAAGACTTTTTACTATTTGCATAGTATTCTTCCAAAAGATTATGACTTTAAAAAACTTGTAGGCAATACTACTTTGATTATATAATATTAATAGAAATGAAATAAACACAATAATAATTTACAACATATATTGTAATATATAATAGTAATAATTATCATATTCATATATGTTATGCAATAGTGGCATCCACTTCCTAAACATGCCCCCAGAAACTAGATGAACTTTGATAAATGTACATAGCTGCAGAGGAGCTTCAGGCCTTATGTTCATAGGGTCACTGTGAGTCGTGCTCTACCTGAAGGCAATCAACACCACAACAACATCTTATATAATGTACATTAAGGAACACTGTTAGACCAGTGGGAGGATACACAATGCTAACCCAGTGTGAAGGTTGAATTTATAAATTACTCCATTGGAGAGATATTGGCATTCTCCTCCCATGCAATTTATAGCTTTTGAAAACTTACTGAAGGGTTGGCTATGAGTTGGTTCCAACTCAATGGTACATAAAAATAGCCTTGTGTATGAACTGTACATATAAAACCTACCTTCTACCTTCAAGTTGGCAAAAACACATGGTGAAATTTCAGTGGGATTAAGAGAATGAAAATATTAATAGGAGGTTGTTGTTGTTGTGAGATACCATCAAGTCGAGCATGGCTTTATGAACAACACACCTGGACCCTGTCCTATCCTGTGCCATCCTCATTATCTCTGATACACTTGAGTCTGTTGCTGTGGTCACTATCAGTCCATCTCATCAAGGGTCTTCCTTTCTTTCCTTGACCTTCCATCTTTCCAAGCATGATATACCTTTTTAAGAAATAATGTTTCCTAACAACATGTCCAAAGCATTAGAAATGCAGCTTCATCATCCTTACCTCCAAGGAGCAACCTGCGTGCACTTATTATAAGCCATATCTGTTAGTTTTCATGGCAGTCTAAGAAATAGTCACAAGTCACAGGCATCAATTTGGTTTTGGTCATGCTTATTCATTTTCTGGATCTCAAAGACATGGCAAGTGATTGAAAATACCATAGTCTGATCAAATATACCCTAGTCTTTAAAGTAACACCATTGCTGTTCAGCACATACCAAAGCTCTTTGACAGTGCACTTTCCCAAAGCAACATGTCTCCTGAGCTCCTGACTGTTAATATCAAGAGTGTTAGTTGTTGGAGATCTGAGTAAGAAGAAAACATGGAGAATTTCAATGCTTTCTCCATATACCTTGAGGTTTTCTATTGGCCAGCCTGGTGGTAAAGATGTTTACTGTCTTCATGTTGAGATGTAATCCATGTTGATGATTGTAGTCTTTCACCTTCAGAAGCAAGCTTTTCACTTTTTCTTTCTCACTTTTAGCAAACAAGGTTGTGCCATCTGCATAACTGTTGTTGTTGTTGTTATATGCCATCGAGTCGTTTTCGACTCATAGCGACCCTATGCACGACGGCCCTAAACCCTGCTCTATCCTGCGCCAACCGCACTGCCTCTGACACACCCATCATAATTACCCCAGTCACCGAATCAATCCATCTCATAGAGGGTCTTCCCCTCCTGCGTTGTCCCTCCACCCTTCCAAGCATGAGGTCCCTCTCTAAGGACCCGTCCCTCCTGGCAACATGTCCTAAGTATGTCAGACGAAGCCCCAGAATCCTTGCCTCCAAGGAGTAGCTTGGTTTAATCCTCTCCAAGAT
>NW_006399892.1:3315225-3317573 GCF_000299155.1 Elephantulus edwardii | reverse complement strand
ATTCTCTTGATTATGGCATCTGCATAATAAAGATTGTTAATGAGTCGTCTCCTGATTCTGATGCTGCATTCCTCTTCATAGAGTGTAGCTTCATGAATTAGTTTTTTAGCTTACAGATTGGATATGTATGAAGAAAGAATACAGCTGTGACACACACCCTTCCTGATTTTAAACTATGTAATGTTATGTTGTGTTCAGACACCAGCTTCTTGAACCAAATCAAGTGGTCTGAGATTCCATTCTTTTCAAAGTTAGCCATAGTTTATCGTAATTCTCACTGTAAACCATCTTTGTGTATTCAATAAAATATGGATAGATATTCTGGTATTCTCTACTTCCAACTAGAATCCACCTAATGTAATAGTGGACCTTCAAAAAATCTATGAACAACAAAGAAGCTAGAGTATTAGAGCTTGAGCCTAGATGGAAAGTCACTCAAATATGAGGAGAAACAGTTCAAATAAATATTAATAAATGGAACATGGAATGTATAAAACATGAATGTAGGAAAACTGAAAGTTGTAAAAAATGATAGGGAACACATGAAGACTGACTTTTTAGGCATTAGTGAACTAAGATGGACTGTCATGGACCAATATGAATGAGATGACCATAGGATCTACCATGTTGAGATTGGAAAACAGAGAAAGAATGGTGTTGCATTCATAATTAGAAAAGAAATTTGGTAGCATCATTATGTATGGTGAAGCAAATGAGATTGTTAACAGTTTTAGTTTCCTTATCTCCACAATCAACACTATTAGTACCAACAGCCGGGAAATCAGGAGATGGATTGCACTGGGAAAGTCAGCTGTCAGGGACCTCTCCAGAGTGCTGAAGAGCAACAACATCAAGCAGGAGACTAAGGTGCACATGATCCAGGCCATAGTCATTGCAATTTCTTGCTATATGTCAAAAGAGCTGGACAATGACTAGGTAGGATAGAAAGAGAAATGATACCTTGGAGCTGTGGTGCTGGAAAAGAGTATTGAATATACTATGGCTTGCTAGGAAAACAAACAGATTAATCTTAGAGATGGGGAAACCAGGCTGCTCCTTGGAGGCAAGGATTCTGAAGCTTGATCTAACATACTTTGGACATGTTACAAGAAGGGACAAGTCCTTGGAGAGAGACGCCATGCTTGGGAGGGTGGAGGGATAGTGCAAGAGAGGAAGACGCTCGATGAGATGGATTGATTTTAGTCACTGGGGTAATGAGGGTAGGTGTATCAGAGACAATAAGGTTGGCACAGGATAGAGTAGGGTTTAGGGCTCTTGTAAAGAGTGTCTCTATGAGTCACAAGCAACTTGAGGCCACATAACAACAAACATTTCGAAGTACAATGTTGTAAATGATAGGATACCATCAATATGCATATGAGCAAGATCTATTAAAATTATTATTATTTAAATATATGCAACAACAGCTAAATCCAAAGAAAATTGAAGACTTCTACCAATTTTTGCTAGGAGAGGCTATTCCTTGGTGAAAGTCATCATTCTTAAAAAGGTGGAGGGATGGTGAGTAAGACGAAGACCATCAACCAGGCTGATTGACACAGTGACTGCAATAATTAGCTTGAGTGTCAGAGATTGTGAGGATAGGACAGGGTACAAATCCATTGTTCATAGGGGGTTATGAGTCATACTCAACCCTATAGGACCTAAAAACAACAAACTGATTTTGTAGGTAGAAATTTAAAATAAAAAACATGCAATTAAGATGCATTGAAATTATTGGTGACTGGAATGTAAAAGAAGGAAACAATGAGGAAGTAATAGTGGTCAGAAAATAGAGACTTGGAAATAGAAATGAGCCTGGAGAGTTAATGATTGAATTTTGTACAGTCATAGAAAATACCTTTTTTATGAATATAAAAGACATGTTTACACATAAACCTCACCTGATGGACTGCACAGGAATGAGATTGACTATAGATGGGGAAAGAATCACTGATAAAGCTCAATATAAACAGTCAAAAGCACTATTAGTACTGCCTGTGGAACAGATAATCAATTACTCATGTGCAAGTACAAATTGAAGCTGAAGAAAATGAAAATAAAATAACCTTAAGAATATGTGTGAGGCATTGATCATCAATGATCAAAGAATGTGGTATGAAATCAAATAAATTGTCCATGAAAACAACAAAAAGTCACTACAGAAACAGAGGAAAAACAATAAACCAGAATGATGTCAGAAGAAACTAAAAAAATTGCATTATAGTGTCAAGAAGCCAAAACAAAGACAATAGGTTCTGAATTAAGAGAGAGAGAGACCGAAGATTTCAATGGGTAACTTAAGAAGACAGAGCTACGTATTATGTACACACACACACACACACACA
>NW_006399892.1:3311766-3314300 GCF_000299155.1 Elephantulus edwardii | reverse complement strand
TAACCCTAAAAGTATCAAAAGAAGATGAAGGAAATGCAGAGTTACTGTACCAAAAAGAATTGACAACCACAAAAAAAAAAAACAAAACCAAAAAAACAAACAAAAAAGAAAACCCCTCAACAACTTAGGAGGTAACATATGGGCAAGAATCTGTGGTAAATGAGAAGAAGTTCAAGCTGTGTCAAACATACTTGCAAAAACCAAAGCCTCAAGAACAGATGTGATAACAACTGGCATGTTTCATCTAACAGATGCATCCCTGGACCTGCCTACCGGTCTGTGCCAGGATAATAGGAGGACAGCTGACTGGAGAAACGGCTGGAAGAGATCAATGTTTGGTCCTATATCCAAGAAAGACGTTCCAAAAGAATGTGGATGTTATTGAAAAATATCGCTAACATGTAAACACAGTGTTTTAGAAGCAGGAGTGACATCCACTTCCTTAATAACATACCTCTGGAAAATTTATGAGTTTTGATAAATGTCGATAGTTATAGAAACGCTTCAGGTCTTTTGTTCATAGGGTTGCTATGAGTTGTGCTCAACTCAAAGGCAATCAACAACAACAACAACAACAAAAACCCAACCAAAGTATTACTGAAGATCATCCTAAAACAGTTGGGATAATACATTGACAGGAAATTGTCAGAAGTTCAAGCTCGATTTAGTACCTTATTATCACTTACACACCTACCTCCATGACCTCAGTCACCAATCTATCTCATAGAGGGTGTTATTCTCTTATGCTGTCCCTCCTCCTTCCCAAGCATGATGTCCCTCTCCAAGGACTTATCCCTCCTTACAACATGTCCAAAGTATATCAGATGGAGCTGCAGAATCCTTGCTTCCAAGGAACAACCTGGTTTCACCCTCTCCAGGATGAACCTATTCTCTTAGCAGTCCACGGTATATTCAATACTCTTCTCCAGCACCACAAATCAAAGGCAACAATTCTCCTTCTTTCATCCTTAATCATTGTGTAGTTCTCTGATAAATCATGAGTAATTGCAAAATTCATGGCCTGGATCAAGTGCACCTTAGTCTCCAGACTGACATCATTGCTCTTCAGACCTCTGGAGAGGTCTGTGCCAGAAGACTTCCCCCATGCAATACATCTTTTAATTTCCTGGCTGCTGGTGCCAAGAGTGTTGATTGTGGAGTCAAACAAACTGAAGATGTTAACAATCTCTATTCCTTCACCATCTCTTATGGTGCTGCCAATCAGCCAGCCCAATGGTGAGAATTTTTTTTATTCTTGATGATGAGGTTCAATATATATTTAAGGCTCAATCCTGGACCTACTGCAGCAATACCTTAGGTCCTCCTCAGTTTTAGCAAACAAGATTGTGTCATCTGCATAATGCAGGTTGTTGATAAGTCTTCTTCGAATCCTGGTTCTACATTCCCCCACATAAAGTACAGCCTCCCAGATGATCTGTTCTTCATATAGATCGAAAATCTGTGATGACACATCCCTAGAATAAGCCCTGCCCCATTTTGGACCATGGAGTACTTCCTTGCTCCTTTCTGATGACTGCCTCCTGGTCCAAGCATAGGTTTCACATAGGCATAATCAAGTGGTCTGGGATTCCCATTCTTCTTAGTGTTAGCCACAGCTTGTTGTGATCCACACAGTCATATGCCTTTGAATTGTCAATGAAAGACATTGACTTACAATACTGAAAAATGCTATGGGCAATATATTGAATGACCCAAAAAGTGTCAAAAGAAGATGGAGGAAATACACAGAATCACTCTACCAGAAAGAACTGACACTGGAAATTTCAGGAAGTACTATATGAGCAGGAACCAATGGTAATGAAAGAGGAAGTGGAAGTTTCATTAAAGGCAAAAAATAATGCCCAAGAAATTAATTAGATATCAAGTGACTCATTTCAATTAAAAGTTGCAGCCCTGTATTTGTTCATCCATCTATATCAGGAAATTTGAGGGGACAGCTATCTTGCTAATGGATTGGAAGAAGCCCAAGAAAGATGACCCAATAAAATATGAAAACTATCAAACAGTATCATTAATATCACCTGCAAATAAAATAACTGCTGAAGATCATTAAAAACCAGCTTGAACAGTACATAGATAGGGAACTACCAGAAGTTCAAGCAAGGTTTAGAAAAGGCTATGATACCTGGCCTTTCTCTTTTTTTCTTTGTAATAGTGTGGGGTTTTTTTATTAAATGCTTTCTATTAATTATTTTTTAAATGCAACATATATAATTTTTTTACAGCTTATTGTTTCCATTTGATTTTCTCACATCATTCATTGTTGCTCATTTTCCTCTCTGCCATACTTCCTGCTCAGTTCGTCTTTCTCTTTGAAGAAAAAAAAAATTCTTTCACTGTTATACAATCCTTTTCCCCAAGTTCACAGTCCACTTTAATATGCATTTCTTTTTCTGTAATCTTGCCATGAAAATAATACCAAATCCTATATTCCTTATAAACAGTTCTCTCTCTCATCTGTTTCAATGCAATATACATTATTTATCCCTTCTTTTCTTAGGTTCCCCCGAACC
>NW_006399892.1:3304356-3309094 GCF_000299155.1 Elephantulus edwardii | reverse complement strand
CATAGTCAATGAAACACAGATGGAGAAAATATTTAAGCTGTAAACAACTTTACCTTACTGGGATCCCTAATTAACATCCTTGAGACCATCTGTCAGAAGATCAGGAAACTTATTTTAATAGGAAAATCTGTAGTACCTACCTCTCCAAATTATTGAAGAGTAATGAGGTCAGTTTGAGCTCTAAGGTGCATCTAACTGACCCCACGTTCTTTCTTGCTATGCATTGGAGAGCGGGACAATGAATAATAAGCATGACTGAAGAAAAATTTATGACTTTGGGTTGTGGTGCTGAAGAAGAGCACTGAACATTTCATTGACTGCCAAAAGAACAAATGAATATATCCTGAAAAATGTGAGGTCAGAGTGCTCTTCAGAGGCAAAGATGATGTGGCTTCACCTCACTTACTTTGGGCATGTTGTTATAGAGGGCTATTCCTTGGAGAGGGACATGATGTTGGAAGGTTGGAAAGGCTGGTGAGCTACATCTGTCTAGACCTAACCTCTCTAGGGCTACATCTGTTTGTTGAAATATGTCCTTGGGTATTTTATCAATTGTTTTTTTCCCCCATTTGAAGCAGCTTGAATTTCCTACTTTATCATTATCATTTTTTTGATCATATGCTGTTTCGAGAAATTGTTCTGTGTCAGAAAATTCTTTTTGGTACAGTTACTGTGTGTACTCCTAACATCTTCTTTTGATATTTCCTGAATCATTCAATATTCTACTCATAGCATTTTTAAACATTGCAAATCAAGACTTGAATTTGTTTTTTACTTCCTTCAGCTTAAGGAATACTCAGTGAGTTCATCCCTTTTGATTTTGTAACTCTAGTTCTTTGCACATTTTATTATATTGTTTTGCTTTGTCTTACAGGGCTGCCCTTTGAAATCTTTTGTGTAGCTCCATAACATGCTCATATCTCCCTTTTGCTTTGGATTCTCTGATACTAGTGCAATGTTCTGAGTCTCTTCTGACATCCATTTTTGTATTCTTCCTCTGTCTTCTTTTGCATTATTGGTGGATAACAGTCTTGATATCATCCCACAGCTCACCTGGTTTTGGTTCATTAGCATCCCAGGCCTCAAATCTGTTACTTAGCTAGCTTTTAAATTCAGCTGGGATGGATTTAGATCCTATTTTGGTTTTGGCAGCTTTGTTTTAATTTTCTTCAGCTCCAGTTTGAATTTGCTCATGAGTATTTAATGGTCTGTTCCACAATCAGTATCTCACCTAGTTTTCACAGCTGCTACTGAGCTTCTCCAATGATACTTTCTGCAGATATAATCAGTCTGATTCCTGTGTATTCCATCAGTTGAGATCCATGTGCATAGTAACTGTGTTTTGTACAAGGCATTTGTAATGAATAAATCATTGATTGTATAGAATTCTATCATTTTGTTTCCAGCTTCCATATTTTCCAACTTACCCACACACACACACACATTGATGTTAGGTTTCATTGGCTGGAGTATAACTTATAGCAACCCTATGAATACCATTTATGAACTCTGACCTATCTTGTCCCATCCTCACAATCACTGACATACTTGAGTCCATTGTTGCAGACATGATGACAGTTTATCTGGTTGGGGATCTTCCTCTGTTTTGCCATCCCTCCACCTTTCCAACTATGATGTCCCTTTTCAAAGAACAGACTCTCCTAGCTATGTGGTCAAAGTATGTAAGATAAAACTTTATCACCTTTACCTCCAAAGAGCACTCTGGATGAACATTCCGAAGAAATAACTGTTGTTCTTTTGGCAGCTGATGGGATATTCAGTACTCTTCTCCAACACTACAATTCAAAGGCATCAATTTGTCTTTGGTCATCCTTATTAATTATCCAGCTCTCAGATATATAGCAAGTGATTGAAAGCCCAAATTCTGAATCAGGTGCTCCTCAGTCCTCAAACTAACATTATTGCTCCTCAGTATTTTGAAGGAGTCTCTGACTGTGTACTTTCCTATTGAAATATGTGTCTTGATATTGTGACTGCTGGTGTCAAGTGTATTGATTTTGAATCCAATTAAGATTAAGTCATTGACAGTTCAAACTTTTCTCTATTTATCATGACATTGCTGATTGGTCCAACGGTGAGAATATTTGTTTTTTATATTGACATGTAATTTATATTGAAGACTACATTCTTTGCTCTTCTGCAACAAGTGCTTCAAGTATTTGTCAATTTCAGGAAGCAAGGTTGTGTCATCTACACAGCAATATTTACTGAAATGTCGTTTTCCAAACCTGATGTCACATTTCCTCCTCATTGAGTAATTGAGAAGACTATGGCTTACATCAGTTTCACTTTAGTTGTCAAATGATGCTGTACTTTCTCTGACCAGTGGGAAAGTGCTGCAACTGGAATAAACTACCCAAAAAATTTTTATCTTTCCTTAGTCAAGATGGAAGGGGAGAGGAACTCATGGTTGTGTGACCTTGTGATGTGTAGACGTCATAGCTTTTGTTGACAAGTTTTCATTACAGAAGCAATAAAATACGTTAACTGGACTTCAAGATTTTTTTGTTTGTTACTTACACATTTGTTCAGGTTTTGTTTGGTAGGAGTTTTGGTGTTGTGGGATTTTTTTGTTGGGTTTTGTTTTGGTGTGTGTGTGTGTGTGTGTGTGTGTGTGTGTGTGTGTGTTTTCCCCCTGAACATCTCTGTGTCCATAACTCTATCTTTATCAGAAGGCAGCATCAGCATGAGAGTCAATGTCTTGATCTTCTTAACCCAGGGAGTTCCTGCCTTGATCAGCTTATCTCCTACAAAATAATGTCTTGACTCTTTAGAACTTCAGAGAGGTTCTTGAAACAAGATTTGCTTTATACAGTGTATCTTTTGAGTGTTTATTTCTTATGTGCTGCTCCCCTGAGTGAAGATCATGAATCCATGTTAAATAAGAGTTAATTTGCATGGGATAATAATGATATTGTTTGATAATTTTCACATTTTGTTGGAATGGGAATAAATATCAATCTCTTCCAATCTATTGGCCAGGTCTGTCTTCCAAAGCTTTTAGCATAGAAAAGTAAGGTGGTCAAGGACTGCCTATGTTTATTTTAAATACATCAATTTGTATTCCATCAATCCTGTGTTCTTATCTCTTATCAATGCCTTCTGTCCCCCTTAAACTTCTTCCTACATTTCCATTGAATCATATGAATCAATGATCATGCCCTTGATCCTAAAGTATTTCTTGAAAAAATGTCATGTCAACCAATGTTTTTGTTACAGTGACTCAATATCCCTTTTATCTTCTTTTAATGGTTCCTGTACCATTCAATATTTAGTCCATTGAATTCATTAGTATTGCAAAGTGAGATCAAATTTGTTCTTCAATTCTTTCAGCTTGAGAAATGCTGAATTAATTATTTCCTTTTGATTTTATAAATCAAGCTCTTTACACATTTAGTTATAATATTTGCTTTGTCTTCTTGAGCTATCCTTTCAAATCTTTGAAATCTTAGAACAGGACATATTTGAAAAAGCATGAACTCTTTTTATAACAGAGGTTTATATGTATGAAGTAATCAGATACGTGCTTTATTTTAACTGCATTGCAATTTTAATATGTAGGTTCTAAAAGATTTTACACCTTGTTTTACCTCAAGTTTTCATGATTGTGTGTTAGAAAAAAACAGAACTTGTTTCTTGTAGACACTTCTGAAAAAAATAGAGAGAAAATGAGAAATTACAGAGAAAAGATGATAAGAAGTAGATTAAACAGGTAAAATAACATTGATTCAATAGTTATAAAAATAAAGGAAAATATAGATTGTCCATCTAAAACATTTGAGTTACTGTGTTTATGGATTTAATTTTGAAAATATTATATTTTACCAAAATTCATAGTAGAATGATTTCTCAATACCAGGTAAACAATTTATTCTTGGGAGTTAAAGTAGGACTTTTTAATCAATATCTAACATTCTTTTCACTAACTGGCATATAATGGATTTGAATTAGATCTTTCAATTATAAAGAAGCAAACATCCTTTTTAACCTCATATTTTTTTACCTACATATGAAATCAAATGTTTATTTTTGCTTTATAGAAGAGTTATCTAGAAGTTGAAATAGTTTTTCTCTGGCAACTGTAATCAGTAAGAAAAAATTAAATTGTTAACCTAGACTTAGAGAGGATATCGATACAGATATTAAATTAGTGCTTTCAATTCACATGAAAATGTTTTGGCTAAAACTTAAGCAGTAAAATTATGTTGACCTTAGTTGAGAAAAAATATTGAGTCCAAACTCCTAAATGTTAATTTTTGAACCAAATTAATGTTTAGAATGATTATAATAATTTGATGTTTCTACTAATAGTTTTTGTATAACAGCAGGATATTTGACCTTTTTAAAATGTCAGAAATAATATTTAATATTAATATGCTCCTCAGCCACTTTAAACAGTCAGGTAATATTTAATATTAAAATAATAATCTTGATATTTGTGCTCAAAATGTCATCATATATTGCTTGAAGAATGATTCAATGTCTCCCCAAAATTGATGAATTCAAATATTTCTTTCACAAAGTGGTTTAGGTATTGGAATGGATAAAGTAATTTATTTTGTGGAAACCAAATATTCAATATAAAGTGAGGAATAGTGAAGCTCAGTTACTCTAAATAACAAAAGTTTAGGAATTGAATGCTTGAGAAGAGAAATCTATATTTTATTGTTACCACTAGAATTGAAAAGAAATTAATACCAAGAAAACAAAAAATTCT
>NW_006399892.1:3293328-3304065 GCF_000299155.1 Elephantulus edwardii | reverse complement strand
AGAGTGTTGAATATACCACGGACTGCTAGGAAAACAAACTGGTTTGTCCAGGAGAGGGTGAAGCCAGAAGGCTCCTTGGAATCAAGGATTCTGAAGCTTCTCTGACATAATTTGGGCATGTTGCAAGGAGGGATCAGTCCGTGGAGAGGAACATCTTCTTTGGGAGAGTAGAGGGACAGCGCAGGAGAGGAAGACCTTCGATAAGATGGATCGATTCTTTGATTGGGATGGTGGGAGTGAGAGTGTCAGAGACAGTAAGGTTGGCACAGGATAGAGCAGGGTTTAGGCCTCTTTTGCATAGGGTCGCTATGAGTCACAAGCGACTTGACAGCATATAACAAACAGCAACGTTCCTTTTAAACAAAAAACCAGAAATAATGTTTACATTCATGTGAAATATTTCTCATTCTTAGTAGTTTAAAATATGATTTAAATGGATACTCAAGTGAGCACACTGTTAAAAAAAAAAAAAGAAAAAGAATATATATCTGTTCCAGGTGTGGATTTATAGTTTCAGTTAATGGAAATAAGCACTGATGGATGAATAGATAGCAACCTGATGAGTTACTGTCTAAATAATGTATTTTTGTTGTTGGTAAGTGTCGTCAAGTTATAGGCAACTCATAGGGACCCTAAAGAGGAAAGTTCTCAACACTTGTGTGACTTTCATTCTCTCTACAGACTCATAGGATTTTCAGAAGCAAACTATTACGGAAGTGGATGCCACTCCTGCTTCCAAGCTTGTTTTCATTGGGGAGCTCCATCAAACACTCTGTAGGGGAGCATATGGTGGATTTAAACCAGGCACCTTCAGGTTTGCAGTGCAGCTTCACTAGGCCATCAAAGCTCCCTTAACAGTGTTCTCTTAAATATCATTTTAACAATGTTGAGTCTGAATTTTCTGCACTCTTGCCCATCTCCTGATTTCTTGACTGCTGAATGTTTATTGCTTGTCCAAGCTATATGAAATATTTAACAACTGAAGTTCTTTCTCCAAATATAATGTTTTCTTATCTATGTTGAAGGCTATCATCATAGATCTTCTGTAGCAAGTGTTTCGAGTCCTCCTTGTTAAGTCTGGACAAAGAGGGCCAAAGAAAAGAGGAAGCACTCAGATTTCAAATGCTGATAGCTTTGCCTGCTGCTGCTAAGAAGAACAAAAGGTCTTGCCAGCCTGGCTGAGCTACCAGGTGGATCTTCAATCAGAGTGGAATGTCCCTCCCTAAACACTCTGTTATAAAAACCCTCCCCAATAAGTTGACAGTGTGACTTCCCCATTCTGTATCTCAGAATGAGGAACTTCACCTGGGATCTCCTCTATACAACCTCCCTTTAATAAAGTTGCATTAAGCTTTCTCTCATTCTCTCTGATTTCTTCCTTCAGTGTGTTAACACTCCTCACTTTCAGCAAGCAAGGTTCTATCATGTACATAATGCAGAATCTTTCTCTGATCCTGATGTCACATACCTCTTCATAAAATCCAGCTGCACATACTATTTTCTCATTATACAGATTGAATAGGTAAGGAGAAAGGATACATCCTTGATACACACATTTCATGACTTTAAACCATGCATTGTTCCCTTGCTCATGTCAGAAGACAGCTTCATGTTCTAGCCATAAATATAACATGAACATAATTAAGTATTCTGTGATTCCCATTTCTGAGGCTAGCCGTTGTTTGTTATGATCCATACAGTCAGCACAGTTCCATGTTATCCATGTAATCCATGTTATCTTCTGAAGTCAACTTCAATTTCTGGTATTTCCTGTTGCTGTGTTACTCCACCCAGTTTTGAACTATGTTTAACAAGATTTTTGTTATATTAATGATTATTGTTGTTGTTGTTGTGTTCATAGAGTTGGAACCAACCCAT
The DNA here is from genome assembly GCF_000299155.1 of Elephantulus edwardii. Lineage (NCBI taxonomy): Eukaryota > Metazoa > Chordata > Mammalia > Macroscelidea > Macroscelididae > Elephantulus > Elephantulus edwardii. The sequence continues at coordinate 3,302,187 of NW_006399892.1, read as the reverse complement.
AGCTGAACCTTCAGCGGGTTATCAGAGGCCGTTAATCACACAGGAGGAGATTGCCCAGCCTTCTCCTGCAGAGCAGCTGGTGGCCACGAAACACTTGCCTTTGGGATTGCAGCACAGCTTCTTGCACTTACGCCATATTTTTGGATAAATTCCAGTTTGCTAAATAATCTTTTTTTACAAAATGGAAAGAATAGGTATCTTTGTCACTTACCTAGATAGTTATGTTGCAAATTCTGTATATAGAGGCACAAACATATTGAGGACTGTTTGTGTTTGTTGAAGTACATCGATTGACTTTATTCTGTTAATTCTTAGAGCCTGGCTTGCCAGTGTCTTCAGTGAAATTTGTACTTCTTCCTTCGGTATCATTGGTTCTTGATCATCTCCACTCTTTTGAAATCTTTGCATATCAGTGATTTGTTCATTGCTACAGTGACTTCATGTATTCCTACCATATTCTTTTAATACTTTCTGTGCCATGCAGCATACTAACCATCAATTCCTATAGTATTCCAATTTGTAATATGAAAGGCTTCTAGTTTCGGTTTTGTTTTGGTTTCTACACCACACCCCCCAAATTCTTTCAGATTTGGAAATGCAAGTCATGCTGTTTATTTCTCCTTTTTACTTTTTTTGGTTTTTTTTTGTGTGTATGTGTTTGTTTTGTTTATTTGCTGTTCACAGCTTCAGTTTGCTTGGCTCCACAGTCAAAACTCTTGGCACCAGCAGTCAGGAAATCAAAAAGCGTATCGCGATGGGAAAGTCTGCTGTTAGGGACCTCTCTAAAGTACTCAGGAGCAACAGTGTCTCTCTGGAGACTAAGGTGCGCCTGATACAGGCCATGGTATTTGCAATCGCTTGTTATGCATCAGAGAGTTGGACAATGACTAGGGAGGACAGAAGGAGAGTAGATGCTTTTGAGCTGTGGTGCTGGAGAAGAGTACTGAATGTACCACGGACTGCCAGGAAAACAAACAGATTCACCTTGGAGAGGATTAAACCAAGCTACTCCTTGGAGGCAAGGATTCTGGGGCTTCGTCTGACATACTTAGGACATGTTGCCAGGAGGGACGGGTCCTTGGAGAGGGACCTCATGCTTGGGAGGGTGGAGGGACAACGCAGGAGGGGAAGACCCTCTATGAGATGGATTGATTCGGTGACTGGGGTAATCGGGATGAGTGTGTCAGAGGCGGTGCGGTTGGTGCAGGATAGAGTAGGGTTTAGGGCTGTTGTGCATAGGGTCGCTATGAGTCGGAAAGGACTCGACGGCACATAACAACAACAACAAACTCTTTGTGATTCATATGTCCTTGCAATACTTTGCTTTGTTATTTTTAGAAGGACTTTGAGATCTTTAGCTCTCTTTCTTAATCATTTCTTTTTCTGTGTTGTTCACTATGAGTGCCTTTGAGTCAGACAGACTTATAGCACACTTTCTGGTGTGTCTTCAGAGGCTGCAAATTGCTCAGAATGACCTATCCATCTTTCTCCCCCAGTACCATTTGTGGGTTTGAACCACTAGAGACATTCTACCTTCTGTTTAGCAATGCCAGAATCTCTTCTAACCTTCAGACTGGTCTTTCCTTTATTCCTGCATGGTTAAATATATTTTCTTCCTTCATATTTAATATCTTTGTTGTTATATATCAACTAATCCTGTCTTCAATTATTTCTGTTCAAGGAAGTAAATATATTCTTGAGAGATTCTCTTAATTCAGGTGGCATATATTCAAATTATTTGACTGCTATGAAGTGAATTTGTTTGTCTTCTGTTTCAATTTGAAACTACAGGAGAGTAAGAGATAGTGTATTCCACAATTTCACAGTACAACAGGACAGTATCAGAAATTCAAGCTGGATCCAGAAAAGAATAAAGAATAGTATTGCTGACATCAGCTGGACCTTGGTTGAAAACGAAGATGTTTACATGTATTTTCATGACTCTGCAAACCTATCTAACATGCAGATAATAAGAAATTATATATAACATTGAAAATAATACGACTTTCTGATCACTTAATTGTACTCATGCATAACCTGGATATAAAATAAGAAGTATGTTTTGAAACAAGAAAATGATGTTGCATGCTTTTAAGATGAGGAAGATGTCTTATCAAACTCCATATTGAGCAAATATTCCAAGAAGTTGGACTGTATGAAGAAGAGTGCTGGAACAGGATTGTAAAAAGATGAATTAACAACCTGTAATTTGAAACTGATACATCTTTACTTGTTGGGGGGAAAAGATTTGAAGCATGTAGTGATGAAGTTAAAGGCCATTACCTTCATCATGGATTACACCTCACCATAAAGAAAACAAAACAAAACTCTTATAAAAGAAAAAGGATGAAAATTATCAAGTATTTTATTTGGATATGTATCCAAGTATCAGTCAAGATATCAAATTGCATATTAAATTGAGGAAATCTGCTGAAAAGGGCCTTTTTAAAGTATTAAAAAACAAGAATGTCACTTTGTAAAGTAAGCTGTAGATGTCACTTTGAAAATTAAGCAGTGTTTGTCTCAAGCCTTGATATTTTGAGTTGTTCATCGTAATGTGAAAGTCAAATAGAAAATAAAGAAGATTTAAAAAAAAATATGAGTTTGAATTTTGGCATTGAAGAATATTGGCTATTCCATAGTAGATCATCAAAGAATAAACAAATCTATCTTGAAAGAAGTGTAGCCAGAATGTTCCTGAAGGGAGGTTGCTGAGACTTCAACCCATATATATTTAGCATATTACAAAGAAAGGTGAATTTCTTGAAACATGATTCTTGGTAGAATCATTGTAAAAGAGTAAGGCCCTCAATCAAATAATTTTGTTACAATGGCTTCAACAACATGCTAACTACAGCAAAGATTGAGAAAGGTGCAAACAGTACTTCCTTCTCTTTTACACGGAATCACAGTAAGCCCAAATCAACTTGATACCAACTAATACTAAACAAAGGAGTTTTGTGATCATTAGAGCTGCTTTTGGTCAATATAGACTTTGCTCTCAGGATATATAATAAGGTTACACTTTCCTGAATGATTCTGGATAATTCCAAATGAATACCTTCTAGAGTCAAAGGAAAAACAACCACATTTTGTTCATTAACTGCAATGCTGCTTAGTTTGAAGAGTATGGATACCTGCATCCCTGAATAAAGAAAAGTTATTTTCTGTGGAGAATTCAAGGGTGAAGAAAATGGTTAAGAAATTCAGCTACTAACTGAGAGATTTGCGGTTCTAGTTCACTTAGAGACACTTAGGAATAGAGGCTAGGGGAGTTATTTCTGAAAAAACAAACCATTAAACAAGTTGTGGCATAGAAATCTATTTTGAATTCCATGGACTTGCAAAGAAGGAATATTAATTACATTTCTACTGGCTGGCTGGAAAGCTTTCATAGGTGTGTTGGTACAAATATTTATGGAATTGTTCTATAACCTGTGAACGGGACTTTAAGAAGATTGAGGAAAAAAGAAGTAAAATGTGATGCTTAAATATATCACAAGATTCTTATCTTCAGGAATTTTTTGATTGATTCTTCTGACTAATATATTTGGAGGTATATGAGAAAAGATAAAATACTAGTTAATATAGACAATGAGCTGAAGTTAGGTCAGTTTGGCAAATAATACAAGCTAACGGTAAGCTTAGAAAATAACAGAACAGTCATCAAATAGAAATTAGAAAGGATACTAATTCTATAAATTTAAAGAACTATTGGTGTCACAGAAAAGTGATTATTTTAATTCTAAAAATTAAAGATTAAATGGGTACAATTTTATAATTAGAAGGAATAAATTAGTCACAAGCAGACTGACAAAAGAACACATAGATCTATCTTTAAGAAAGTACAGCTGGAGAGTTACTTGAAGGAAAAGATGACAAAGCTTCGTCTCACATACTTTTGATATGTTAGGAGAGGCTCTTCCTTGGAAAAGGACATTATTTATGGAAAAGTCAAGAGTCAGCAAAAGAGAAGGCCTTTAAATATAAGAGCTCAAGTATGTCAGAAATGATGAAGATGGCACAGGATAGGACAAGGTTGTTCACAAGGTTGATCTGTTTGTTGTTCATGGAGTTGCTATGAGTAGTATTTGACTTGATGGCACCGAGTAACAAATGCACATGAGTTAAGAGCTCTGGTGACTTAGTAGTAAGGAACTGTGCTGCACATATCCATAAATGGCTACACTGGAGAAAGATGAACAATCTTCTCTCATGTGATTTGCTATCTCTCAAAATCTACTGGAGTGTCAGCTATTAGATTTTTCCTACTCAGTGATATATAGCAACAACTGTCTTAAATGATTAGGTTAATAATGATTTGCTGCAATATTTGTTATAGAAGATCAAAGAAACAGCCATCACTATGAATTATATCTCAACATTAGGAAAACTAAAATTCCCACCACTGGACCAATAAATAACATCACATCAGATGAAGAAAAGGTTGAAAATATCAACTATTTTATCTTACTTGGATCTATCTACAAACAATATCACTGGTACCAGAAGCCAAGAAATCAAAAGATGCGTTGTATTGTGAAAACCTTCTGTTGAAAACCTCTCCAAAGCATTAAACAACAATATCAGTCTACTAGGTGTAGACTAAGGTATACTTAATCTAAGCCATGGCCTTTTAAATTTCCTGCTATGTTTTTGAAAGTTTAAAAATGGTTAAGCAGGAGTGGCATCTACTTCCTAAATAACATGCCTCCAGAAACTCTATGAACTTTGATAAATATTGAGAGTTATAGGAAGACTTCAGGCCTTTTGTTCATAGGTCGATATGATTGTGCTCAACTCGACAGCAAACAATAATAACACGCATGACAAAAATAATCTGACTTCAAGTTGTGATATTAGAGAAGGCACTGAATATTCTATACATATTCAGTTGGTTAAAAAAACACTCAAATATGTCTTGGAGAAAATGCAACTAGGGCAAGAAGGGAGGATTTTGAAAGTTCATTTTACATACTCTGGACATATTATTAGGAAATGCAAGATCTAGGAAAAAGACACAATGGTGGAAAAAGTGGAGGGTCAACTTAAAACAAGAATCTTACCAAAATTAATACAGTTACTGCAACAACGGACTCAAGTGTAGCAGAGAAAAATGAAGATGGCACACAATAGGTCAGTTTTCAGATTTCATTTTTCATAAGATTGCTATAAACCATAATTGACTCAATGGCACATAACCACAACAGTCTTAAGTGAAAGGTTACATTGCAGACAATACAATTACATACCTCCTATGGGAAATAGGAAGATATAAAAAATCATGACTCTAGCAGTACTTAAATCTAATTGTATTTTAGTGTTTTCATGGTTCTTTGCTGTTGTTGCTATAGTTATGTGCCATTGAGTCTTCTGTGACCTTTAGGACCCTATGTATAGCCACTCTGAACCCTACCCTATCAATTCACACCAACTTCCATTTTTTCCAGTTATTGTATCAATCCATCTCATCTGAGGTCTTCCTTTCCTGCATTGTTTCTCCACCCTTCCAAGTATGATGTCCTTCTCCAAAGATATGTGCCCAAAATATGTAAGACAGAGCTTCAAAATCCTAGTTTCCAAGGAGAAACTTGATTTGACCCTCTCCAAAATACTTCTATTTGTTTTCTTAGTGGTCCATGATATATTCAAGTATCTTCTCCAGCACCACAACTCAAAGTTATCAATTCTTCTTCTGTCATCTTTATCACTGTCCAGCTCTCTTGATGCATAGCAAGTAATTATGAAAACCATGGGCCGGATCCAGTGCACTTTAGTCTCTAGACTGACATAGTCACTTTTTAGAAGAGGTCTCTGACAGCAGATTTTCCCAGTGTGATATATGTTTTGATTTTCTGACTGATGGTGCCAACAATGTTGATTGTGGACCCAAGTAGAAGCTGTAATTGTTAATAACCTCAATCTCTTCTCCTTTTATTATGGTGCTTCCAAGCGGCCTAGTGTTGAGAATCTTTGTTTTCTTGATGTTGAGCTTCAATCCATATTGAAGACTATAGTCCTTGTCCTTCTACAAGCAAGCTCTCTTTACAGCCTACAAAAAAAAAAAGAAAAACTTCAAAGAGATTAACAGATCCAATCTTTGTATAAGTGGACTAATATTTACTAACTCTAGTAAGTAAGTGTATGCTAAAGAGATCATCTGAGACACTGGGCTGTGAGAGGAGGAATGTGGCATCAGGATTGGTGGAAGAGTCACAACCCTACCTGCTGAGACTGAGGAGGACATGAGCTTGCTGCAGAAGGTCAAGAACTGCAGCCTTCAATATGGATTGGAGCTCAACATCAAGAAAACACAGATTTTCACCACAGCATCGATATGAATGGTGAAGAGATTGAGATAGTTAACAGTTTTAGTTTGTTTGGCTCCACAGTCTACACTCTTGGTACTAGCAGCCAGGAAATCAAGAGATGAATTTCATTGGGAAAGTCAGCTGTCAGGGACCTCTGAAGAGTAACTTGAGACTATGGAGTGCCTGATCCAGGCTATAGCCATCACAATTACATGATATGCATCAGAGAGTTGGACACTGACTAGGGATGACAGAAAGATAATCAATGCCTTTGAGCTGTGGTGCTGGAGAAGAGTGCTGAATATACCATGAACTGCTAGGAGAACAAACAGGTTTGTCCTGGAGAGGGTTAAGCCAGAATGTTCCCTGGAGTCAATGTCTCTGAAGCTTCATCTGACATACTTTGGTATGCTGCAAGGAGGGACCATGTGCCTTTGCATTACCAGTAAAACTCATTATGGATTAAGTCACCAAAGCCCCTTGGACAATAAATAAATTAATAGATTGACAGTATTCTTAGTTAATAGGGGGGGAAAGTCAGTCAAGACCAAAATTAGATGATTTTAAAATCACTAATATTGCTATTTTCAGAAGAAAGAAACATAATAACTATTGTCAAGAAGGTAGGGAAATTATAATATAGAAATGCTAGTGCTTCTGTGCATAATAAACCACCTACCAATTTCTCAAAATGTTAAAAAATAAATGTAGCATGAATTGACCATTGACAGGTCAAATAAATTATAAAAATAATGAAAAGCAGATTCAAAAAGTTACCTTTCCATGAATATGAGGTATTCACAATAGCTGAAGCTAGTTATTCGAGTTGTCTTGCTGGACAAGAGACTTGAACATGCCATGGACTGCCAAGAAAACAAATAGGTCTGTCTTGGAGAGGATGAAGCAAAGTTTCTCCTTGATGGCTAGGATTTTGAAGCTCCATCTCATGCACTTTGGACATGGAGCCAGGAGGAACCAGTGCTTAGAGAGGGCATCATGCTTAGAAGGGTGGAGGGACAGTGCAGGAGAGAAAGACCACAGATAAGACAGATTGATACAGTAACTGGGACAATGGGGGTTGGTGTGTAAGAAATAGTGAGACTGGCTCAGGACAAGGCTAGGTTCAGAGCTGCTATACATAAGGTCGCAGGCAACTAGATGGCATATAACAGCAATAACAACAACAACATATCATATTGCTTGGGTTGTTTTTGGTTTTGTTGTTTATTTAAGCCTCTTGTTTATAGTCTGTAAGACTTCATGGAAGGCCTTTGTATTTAAAAGTGAAATATTATCATTATTATATTTTTGAGGAACATTCTTCTAAGCGGTACAGCACTCTTCTTTCAATTTGTTGTACTGAGGTAACCTGAGGTTGCTGTGATACTGAACCTTGTGACACTGGGGTCTCAAATGCCATAATGGTTACGCATGGTTGACAGTGTTTGTTTGAGCTTCAGGCTGAAGACAAATTTTGAAGCAGGAGTGGCATTTACTACCTAAATAACATGCCTCTGGAAACTCTATGAACTTTGAGAAATGATGATAGTTATAGGAAAGCTTCAGGTCTTTTGTTCATAGGACCACTATGAACTGGACTTGATGTTAACCAGCAACAACAGTTATGGATAATACAGTTGTTGTTGCTATTGTTGTTAAGTGCTGTCGAGTCACTTGCAACTCATAGTGACCCTATGTACAACAGCCCTAAACTCTGCTTTGTCCTGTGCCAATACCACTGTCACTGACACACTCATTCCGATTACCCCAGTCACTGAATCAATCCAACTCATAGAGGGCCTTCCTTTCCTGCGCTGTCCCTCCACCTCCCAAGCATGATGTCCCACTCCAAGGACCAGTCCCTTCCTACAACATGTCCAAAGTATGTCAGACAAAGTCCCAGAATCCTTGCCTCCAAGGAGCAGCGTGGTTTAACCCTCCCCAGGATGAACCTGTTTGTCTTCCTAGCAGTCCATGGTACATTCAGAACTCTTCTCCAGCAGCAGCGCTCAAAGGCATCAATTCTCCTTCTATCCTCCCTAGTCTTTGTCCAACTCTCTGACTCATAAAAAATGATTGCAAAGACCATGGCCTATATCAGAAGCACCTTAGTCTCCAGAGAGACACCATTGCTCTTCAGTACTTTGGAGAGGTCGCTGACAGCAGACTTTCCCATGGCAATATGTCTTTTAATTTCCTGGATGCTGGTGCCAAGATTGTTGACTGTGGAGCAAAGCAAACTAAAGCTGTGAACAATCTCAATCTCTTCATCCTCCATCCTGATGCTGCCAATTGGTCCAGTGGTGCGAATCTTTGTCTTCTTGACATTGAGCTTCCATCCATATTGAAGGCTACACTCCTTGACCCTCTGTAGCAAGTGCTTCAGGTCCTCCTCAGTTTCAGCCAGCAGGGTTGTGTCATCTGCATAACACAGATTGTTGATAGATCTTCCACCCATCCCGACGCCACACTTCTCATCGAACCCAGCCTCCAGCATAATCAGTTCTGCATACAGGTTGAAAAGCTATGGAGACAGGACACATCCCTG
>NW_006399892.1:3291341-3293014 GCF_000299155.1 Elephantulus edwardii | reverse complement strand
TCCAATTTCATTTATTTTACCAAATCCATGTTTTCTGAGTACTGACCCTTCTTCCCTGTTCCTAACTTTTGGATGCTAGTTACCCATTATTATTAATGCATCTTAGTTAAGTGTTTGATCAATTTCTGGCTGCAAAATTTGCTAGAAGTATTCTATATATTTGAATCATGGTGGGATTAACAAGTTGTCCTTGTATGTGTATGGATATTATCCTGCCACTCATAACATTCTATTTCAAGATGGATCTAGAAGTAGTCTTTTTAACTATGGATGCTGTTTTTATGTGTCATCGAGCCTATGTACAATAACTCTGAAACCTGCCCTATCCTGAACCAATCTCAGTGATTCTGACACACCTAGTCTCATTGCTTCAGTTACCGTGTCAATCTATCTCATCCAAAGTCTTCCTCTCCTGTGATAATCCCTCCACCCTTCCAAACATAATGTCGTTCTCTCAGAACTGGTCCCTCCTGGCCATGTGCCCAAAGTACGTGAGTTTAAGCTTCAAAATTCTAGCCTCCAAGGAGAAACTTGCTTTTACCTTCTCCAAGACGGACCTATTTGTTCTGCTAGAAATCCATGTTCAATATTCTTCTCCAACACCAAAAATCAAAAGGCATCAGTTCTTTTTCTGTCACCTATAGTCATTGTTTGGCCTTCTGATGCATAATAACTACAAAGGCTATGGCCTGAATCAGGTACACCTTAGTCTCTAGACTAACATCATTGCTCTTCAGCTCTTTGGAGAGGTCCCGAACAGCAGACTTCCTCAATGCAATTTGTCTTTTGATTTTTTTTTTTACTTGTGGTCCAAAGAATGTTGATTGTGGAGTCACAACTGAGAAAACTGTTAACAATCTCAATCTCTTTTCCACACTTAATAGTGTTGCCAATTAGCCCAATGGCAAGAATCTTTGTCTTCTAGTTGTTAAACTCTTATCCATATAAATGTGACCTTATTTTTCTCACTTTTTCCTTTTCCAGAGTATTAGATCATACAATTGTCTGATTCAAAATGTCCCATTCCAATCCATTTTATTTCACGTTACCAATGCGTAGTATGTCAATATTTATGCAATCCATTTCTTCCTTTACAATTTCCAATTTTCCTCTATTTGTAAGTCTCATATTCCACATTCCAATCACAAGTGTTTATTTGCAATTTTTCCTCCTCCTTGATGATTCCTAATACAAATGTTAAGTTTCTGGTACTATATCTGCTAATTTAATCTAATCTAAGTGTGCTTTATTCTATATAGGGTTCTCAAAGACCTGTTATTTCAGAAGTGGATGGCCAATCCTTCTCTGTAGTCTGTCTTAATTTGCATGCTTAGCTTACAGAAATATTTGGCAGACAGGAATTTTACCCAAAGAGAAGATAAGAGACTTTTATCCATTATACAGTTAACATAGCAGATAATGGTAATACACCCCCCCATGTGTGTATCATGATCCTACCTCACCATGCCAGTATGCACAGTAGTTTCCTCTTCTAGTCCTTCCAGCAACACCCATGTCCCCATTCCCCAGCCACCTTTCAATGAGGGTTCATGCCATCCACCTCTGTTCACCAATTTCCTCTCTGCTCAACTGTGCTGCTGGTGCTCCTAGATGCAAACTCTAAAGCAGTTTGCACTGAAGACCTGGTGGTGGCAGACGATGAGTTAAGGTTG
>NW_006399892.1:3283632-3291241 GCF_000299155.1 Elephantulus edwardii | reverse complement strand
AGTGGCATTTACTACCTAAATAACATGCCTCTGGAAACTCTATGAACTTTGAGAAATGATGATAGTTATAGGAAAGCTTCAGGTCTTTTGTTCATAGGACCACTATGAACTGGACTTGATGTTAACCAGCAACAACAGTTATGGATAATACAGTTGTTGTTGCTATTGTTGTTAAGTGCTGTCGAGTCACTTGCAACTCATAGTGACCCTATGTACAACAGCCCTAAACTCTGCTTTGTCCTGTGCCAATACCACTGTCACTGACACACTCATTCCGATTACCCCAGTCACTGAATCAATCCAACTCATAGAGGGCCTTCCTTTCCTGCGCTGTCCCTCCACCTCCCAAGCATGATGTCCCACTCCAAGGACCAGTCCCTTCCTACAACATGTCCAAAGTATGTCAGACAAAGTCCCAGAATCCTTGCCTCCAAGGAGCAGCGTGGTTTAACCCTCCCCAGGATGAACCTGTTTGTCTTCCTAGCAGTCCATGGTACATTCAGAACTCTTCTCCAGCAGCAGCGCTCAAAGGCATCAATTCTCCTTCTATCCTCCCTAGTCTTTGTCCAACTCTCTGACTCATAAAAAATGATTGCAAAGACCATGGCCTATATCAGAAGCACCTTAGTCTCCAGAGAGACACCATTGCTCTTCAGTACTTTGGAGAGGTCGCTGACAGCAGACTTTCCCATGGCAATATGTCTTTTAATTTCCTGGATGCTGGTGCCAAGATTGTTGACTGTGGAGCAAAGCAAACTAAAGCTGTGAACAATCTCAATCTCTTCATCCTCCATCCTGATGCTGCCAATTGGTCCAGTGGTGCGAATCTTTGTCTTCTTGACATTGAGCTTCCATCCATATTGAAGGCTACACTCCTTGACCCTCTGTAGCAAGTGCTTCAGGTCCTCCTCAGTTTCAGCCAGCAGGGTTGTGTCATCTGCATAACACAGATTGTTGATAGATCTTCCACCCATCCCGACGCCACACTTCTCATCGAACCCAGCCTCCAGCATAATCAGTTCTGCATACAGGTTGAAAAGCTATGGAGACAGGACACATCCCTGGTGTATGCCCTTTCCAATTTTGAACCATGCAGTGATTCCTTGCTCTGTTCTGACTACTGCCTCTTGGTCCAAGTATAGGATAATACAGTACACAAAAAATTATTGAAGTATGAAAAATAAAATTCTGATACATGGTATAACCTTGTACTGATTATACTAAATAGAATTTAAATACATAAACAAGATTTTACTTTTATAACATATCTATAATTTAACATTATTAAAGGTACATAAACCCTTAAAAACCATATTATGTACCTTAGAGTCTGAACGCACTCATAGCTGACCTTCTAACTGGTTATAAGAGAAACTAAATCACAAGTCAGGAGAATGCCCATTTTTCTATCTCAGAGAATCCTGTTGGTATAGTCTGTCCATCTTTGAGTTGGCAAAATAACTCCTTACTATTAAGTCATTAAGGCTCCCTTTTATGTTGTTGTTGTTTACCATAGAGTCAGAATCAACCTCTCCCTTACCCTCCAGTGGAGTTCCAGAGGTTGTAAATCACATAAGAATTTATTACCTATCTTTTTTTTTTTTCATGGAGCAGCTGGTAGGGTGGACGTATCTACCTTTGTGTTGACAGCACAATTCCTTATAACTAAGTCTTTGAGGAATTGCAAACAATGTTCTCTTTAGAAACAAGAATGATGAAACTTCATCTCAATTACTTTGGGCCTATTCTCAGATGGAATTAATTCTTGATTAGAGACATCATACTGGGAAAATTAGAGGATCAGTGAAACTGAGGAACATCCTCAACAAGATTTACTGACTATTTGATCCTACTAGAGATTATGAAGGTGGCACTGGATAGAAGATTCAGTTCTGTTGTTCATAGGGTTATTGTGAATTGTAGTAAACTCAGCAGCACTTACCAACAACAAGTCCATTCAATGTAGTGACATGTTATCAAAAAGGAACAAAGGACCAGTTTCTGGAAAAGTCCATCTTGACTGGTTAAGTATAGGGTTAGAGAGAGATAGGAAGGCCTTCACTGAGATTGATTGACACAGAAGCTCCAAAAATGAACTCAACCAAAGCAATGATTTTGAGTCTGCTCTGAGAATAAACAATATTTTATTCACTTGTACACAGGATTGCTATGAAATAAGAGTTTACTGGATGTTATCTAACAATAACCATCACATAGATTATGGGAGGTAGGTAATCAGTACGGAGGTTATTTGAAGTGAAGAAAAATTTTCAATATAGTGGTAAAGCCTCCATTTTTGTGAAAGTATTTAACAACATTGATGGTATATCTAAAATGGTTAAAATGTTGTTTTATAACTATTTTCATATGTATATGTATCTTTATTTTTAAATAAAGGAGATATATGGAGAAGTTAACCTAAAGTAGATGCTATACGGAGAGCTACTGAGTCATCTAGGACATAAAATTTAATACAGTGAGGTAATTTCTTGGCTGTGGATTAAAAAGAAGATAGAGTCAAATGTAATAGCAAAACTTATCTTTGTATTAGGTAAGTACTAAAAGCATTTTATGAAAAATGTGTATAGAAGACATTTAAGGTATATATAGGAAGCTAGAGGAAGAGTTTGTAATTTTAATCAGTCAAATAGAAACACATATCAGACAATTTGACATACCAGTTAATATTCAAGAAAATTGATTTTAAAAATATAATTCTGTGAACTTCCATTTAACCATGCTAAATAAAAAGCAACAGGTACATTGTTGTGGTTATTAGATGTCATTGAGTCAACACATAGCATTGACACATTGAGTACAACAAATTGTTGTTGTTGTTAAGTGCCGTCGAGTCACTTGCAACTCATAGCCATCCTATGTACAACAGCCCAAATTCTGTTCTGTACTGTGCCAATTGCACTGTCTCCGATACACCCATCCCGATTACCCCAGTCATCACATCAATCCACCTCATAGAGGGCCTTCCCCTCCTGCACTGTCCCTCCACCCTACCAATCATGATGTCCCTCTCCAAGGACCAGTCTCTCCTAACAACATGTCCAAAGTATGTTTGACGGAGCCTCAGAATCCTTGCCTCCAAGGACCCGCCAGATTGAACCCTTTCTAGGATGAGTCTGTTTTCCTAGCAGTCCATGGTATCCTCAATACTTTTCTCCAGCACCACAGCTCAAAGGCATCAATTCTCCTTTTATCTGTCTTAGTCACTGTTCAACTCTGTGATGCATAACAAGTGATTGCAAAGATCATGTCCTGTATCAGACACACCTTAGTCTCCAGAGAGACACCATTTCTCTTCAGTACTTTGGAGAGGTCCCTAAGAGCAGACTTTCCCATTGCAATACGCCTTTTAATTTCCTGGCTACTGGTGCTAAGTGTGTTGACTGTAGAGCCAAGCAAACGAAAACAACAAATAGCAACCTATTAATAACAGATCGGAACCCTTTCCTATCCAGTGTCATCCTTAATATTTTTTACACACTTCAGCTCGTTGCTGTAGTTATGGGTCTCCTTCCCTTTCAATCCCCATCCATCCTTTGCCAAGGAAAAACCTCTCCTAACAGCATGGCCAAAGTACATGAGACAAAGCCCCATCATCTTTGCCTCCTCGGATAATCTCAACTGCACCTTCTTTAAGACAAACCTACTTTTTCTTTCGGCCATCAATGGGATATAAAATACTCTTCTCCAACAAACTCAGATCAAAAGTATCAATTCTTCTAGTGTTATCATCATTCATTGCCTATCTTTCAGCAGCATTGTAAGATCCTGAATCAGGTGCACCTTAAGCCTCAAATTCACATCATTACACCTCAATAATTTAGATAGGTCTCTGATTGCAGACATTTCCAATGAAATATGTCCCTTAGTCTCCTGACTGATGGTACCAAGTGTGTTGATTGTGGATCTAAGTAAGATGAAATCATTGAGAGTTTCAATCTTTTTCAATCTATCATGATGTTGCCTATCTGTCTAGTGGTGAGAATCTTTGTTTATTTGATGTTGAGATTTAATCTATATTAAAGACTGTAGTCTTTGACCTTTTGCAGTAAGCACTGGAACATTTGCATAACAGTACAAACTAAATTATCCTAGAAAAGACAAAAAGTGAGGAACACTGATAATTAAAATGATATCTGTTATTCTTTTGAATTGCCATCATGTCAGGACAATAACAATTTTAAGATACTGAGGGAAAGACATAGTGATTAGAGAAAAAATTGTCAGATTCTAAATCAAAGAAAAAAAGAAATGATTGAGAAAAACAAGTTTGTTCAGGGAGGTCACATGTTGCTAAAGGTTAAACAATGTAGAAGCAGAACGGTTTTGTTGAGATTATATAAGAAGATAATATATGTCAGTAAGGATAGCTCATTTATAAGGATGCCCCTTTCAAAACAGTGTGCCTGACAGAAACCACAGTATTTTATGTCACCTTACATGATTGGGAAAATTGAACAGGGAACAAGGAATATTAAAAACAAGTGATATCCTTAAATTTTGGTTCTGGCTAAGAATACTGACTGTACCAGGGGTTATTTACAGAACAAACACATCTATCTTTGAAGTGCTGTAAAAAGACTCTTTAGAAGGATAGTGAGATTTGGTCTCATATAGTTTGACCATATCAGGAGGATCACGTCCTGGATGTATGCCTTACATAAGGTTAAGTAAAGAAATTGTTGTTAGGTTCTAGTGAAATCAGCTATTACTCATAGTAACACCATGAAAAAAGTGAAATCTAAATCTACTCTTTCATGTACCATCCATCCTCAGAAGCTCAACTTCGCTCAAGTTCATTGCTGTAGCCATTATGTCAACCATTCTTCCCGTGGGGAGTCTTTTTTCTCTTCACTTTTGGCAATTCATTACAAGGTGATTATTTTTCTTAGGTGCTGTCTAGTCAAGTATGGCCTGTAGTGACCCTTTGGAAAAACAGATGTGAACCCTGTTATTGAGAAGGAAGATGATCCTCAAAAAAGTGGATTGACACAGTAGTTAGCAGAAGAGTTTCAAGTGCCATCACCATGCTGATGGCACAACACTGGGTGGTATTTCATTCTGTTGGAATTAAGTCACTGTGAATCAGAACTAACCTGATGACATCTAACAATAGCAACATAGTAAATTTATTTGAAGAGTAAAAATCAGGTGACACTACCTACAGAACTGAATAAGACCAAAATGGAAGGTCCTGGATAGAACTAGATGTGGAACAGAATAGAGTCCTGGATAGAGTAAGATGTGGAACAAAATTCAAAAGGATAAAAAAAAAGTCAGATCTACTGTTCAGATTAGTGGACTATCACCTACGATATCCCTCAGGCTTAGAAAACCTAGCCCTGTGGATCAATTTTCAGGAAAAAAAATAGATACATATAGAAAGTGAACAATAAAACCAGGGAGAAACACTTAGAAATCATGAACACAAAGCCAGAATGGTAACATTTGCCCAAGGACAGAGTTTATAAGAATGAAGTTCATACAGTGGAAAGAAATAGGAAAGAAGTTTAGAAAGAAATAGAATTCACATGGAAGGAACTACATTGTAGAAATTATAATCAATGTCATAAAACCAAACATCTATGACTTGAATAGAAAATTAATTTTCTTCTAAAACGTTCAGCTAAATAACAAGACAAAAAAGCAGGTGACAAATTTAAAGCAATAAGCTGACGACAACGGCATCAAAAAGTTCAGGTAATCAGACAAGTCAGAAGAGAGTAGAATTAAATACAGGTCAAGAGTGAAATATCTGTTAATGTTTCTTTTTGCACTGCATTATAAGAGGGAATGACCAGAATATTCAAGTTTAATCTTACTTTTGATGATTTTGTCATTTGTAAGTGTAGAGTCGTGCTTTGTAGCGTTTCAAGGTCTGATTTTTTTTAGAAATGTCTCCCCAGGACTATTCTCTGAAGAATTATTCATTGAACTTCGATTTCAATACTCCTAATTAGCAGTGATTTTTTTTTTCTTTCACCACTCAGGAAAAGCAAGAGACGTTTAATCAAGTTTAAATTATTGAATGAAAAAAAAATGAAAAAAAAATTATTGAATGAATTTTATTCTTGTTTTTAAGTGCTGTTGAATCAAGCATGACTCATAGTAACCCTATGAACAAAAGACCTGAATCCTGTTCTATAACTATTGTCTTTTGTCTAAGTACATAGAGTTCCCAGAGGCATGTTGTTTAGGAAGTAGTTTCCACTCCTACTTCCAAACCTTTCTTAATCTGGGAGCTCCACCAAATAATGTCCACAACAGGTAACCATTATGGCATTTAACAGACCAGTGGCACTTCATTCAGATCACAGCAACCTTGAGTTACTTCAAGTTAGCAAACTAACAGACCAGTGCTATACTATGTAGAAGAATGTTATTCCAACACAATTAACACCAGCTGACTTTTAAATACACATGCCTGCCCATCAGGTCCCGACTGGCTCTAAGCAAGAGGCTTCCAGCCAGCCCACAGCTCATTGTTAGCCAAATCCAGCAAATCCAATCAATTCACACATGGCTGTGAATAAAATAAAAACAATAGACCACCACTCAGGAACAGTAGGAGAGGTTTAACCATGTTTAAATGATTGAATGAAAATACCTGCACAAAACTATTAAAGGGAGTAGAATCCAGTAATGATAGTCTTCCAAAGAAGAAGACATAGGTAAAAGAAAAATGGAATGTTTATTTTCAGCAGAAAGGAAGGAGAAAAATGTGTCCATACTGTTATATTTCTGCATAAAGTGAATTGTTTTTTTCTTGTTATGTGCCATCAAGTCACCTGCCACTGCATAGTGACTATCTACAAGAGCTCTGCATCCTGTCCTATCCTGAGCCAATCTCACAGACTCTGACACACCTTCTTTTGTTACCCCAATAATATCAATCCATCTAGTCCTGTCTCTTCCTTTTCCAGTGCTGTCCCTCTGCCCTTACAAGCATGATGTCCTTCTCCAAGGACCGGCCGCTGCTTGCCACATGAGCAAAGTATGTGAGGTGGAGCTTCAAAATCATTGTCTCTAAGAAGAAACTTATGTTACCCTCTCCAAGACAGACCTGCATAAAATGAGAAGCAGCAGAGAAATTGCTCTTCAGATAGTTTTAACTTTGTGAAGTTAGAAAAAAATATCATCAATAATGGTTGGACAATTATCAGAACATGTGGTTTGTTGAAAGTAGAATATTTTACTTTTATAATAGTAAATGTAGAAATATACTGAAGCTTTATAAAGTGCATGTGTGAAACAGGGCATAGTTTAAGTTTGCATGATTGATATTTTTGCTAGTTAAATTTAGTGGATGTCTACATATTAATCCAAGTAGCATAGACAGATAAATTGTGCCAAGGTCATGGGTCTTTGGACAGATGAGACAGGAATACAGGCACAAAATAAATTTAACAACTTCGGAAACTGAACTTTGAAATGATACATCAACAAATCTGTACTCATTTCTGAGCAAAAGAGAGTATAATAAAAGAGAATAATTAATTGAATTAAATTTGTATTGTATCTGAAAGTTTAGTTACATATTCAGGTTATTTATTTGAGATAACAGTCATTGACCTTCTTCAGCACATGCTTC
>NW_006399892.1:3274253-3278587 GCF_000299155.1 Elephantulus edwardii | reverse complement strand
TACTGAATAGCCTTTGAACTACTAAATGAACAGTTATGTCTTGGAGATGGTGCAAACAGAGTGATTCTTGGAGATAAAGATGGTTCATCTTACACACTTCAGGCATTGTGTTAGTAGAATGTATTCCTAGGAGAACAATGTCATGCAAATAGAAGATAGAGTTTCAGTGAAAGAGGAAAACCCTCAACCAGGTGGTTTAATATTCCAGGAATACAGTAATTGCCACAATGGGCTCAACTGTTTTAGACATATTTAAGAATGACACAGATTAGGTAAGGGTTCAGATCAGTTGATCCTGGGGTCTAAATGAGTCCAGTTCCTACTAGGGTCACTATGAGAACTTCTCAACTTGATTTAACCTGACAACAACAATTTTCACATGCATATGAAGCAACTGAAAATACCATAACCTGCATCAGGGATATCTTAGTCTATAAACTAATAGCTTGCCTCTTTGGAAATTCAAAATTATCCTTTACAGAATATTTGCTCAATATTTTGATTGCTTGAGTGCAGCTACAATGAGTATTGATAGTGGATCCAAGTAAAATTAACTTCTTGACAACCTAAATATTTTGCTCATTTATCACAGTGGTATGTATTGGTGTGGTTGTATGGATTTTAATGGTTGTGTTTGATGTGTTTCTTTTTAAAAATAATATTCACATAGGATTCATACTGAAGATAATAGTCTTTGGTTTTCTCCAGTAATTGCTTTAAATCTTCTTTACGGCCAAAAAGCAATGCATATCACCTGCATGTTGCTGGTTATTGATGAATCTTTCACCAATAATAATGCCACATAATATTATTCATACAGCCCATCTTCTCATATTATTTTCTTAGAATTCAGATTGAATGTTGTTGCTGTTGTTGTTATGTGCCACTGAGTCGGTTGCGACTCATAGCGACCCTACATAACAGCCCTAAACTCTGCTCTGTCCTGTGCCAATCGTACTGTCTCCGACACTCCCATCCTGATTACCCCAATCACTGAATCAATCCACCTCATAGAGGGCCTTCCCCTCCTGTCCTATCCCTCCACCCTCCCAAGCATGATGTCCTTCTCCAAAGACCGCTCTCTCCTTACAACATGTTCAAATTATGTTAGACGGAGCCTCAGAATCCTTGCCTCCAAGGAGCCACCTGGTTTAACCCTTTCCAGGATGAATCTGTTTGTTTTCCCAGCAGTAATGGTACTCCCAATACTCATCTCCAACACCACAGCTCAAAGGCATCAATTCTCTTTCTATTCTCCTTGGTCATTGTCCAACTCAGATTGAATAAGTATAGTAAAATGATAAACTCTGGCAAATGTTGTACCTTGAAATATTCTGTAATTTTGGCCTGTATAAGATTTTGAATGGCACAAGTAAGTGTTCTGGAACTCTTTCTCCTTTCAAACTTATTCATAATTTATTATGATCAGCATAGATAAATGGCTTTGGGACTCAGTAAAACATATTTCTGGTTTGCTTTTCCTTCATTGGACCCAGTAACATCAGCAATGATATGACTTGATCCATGGTCTCATCGAAATCCAGATTGAGTTTCTAGAAATTCCCTTTATATTTACTGTTATCAGATTTTAATTAATCTAGGCAAGATTTTACTTGTGTGTGATATTAATTAGATTGTTCAATAATTTCTGTATATTGTTGAAATTTTTTGTTAATTGGCCAAATATGGATTCATCCAGTCAATTGGAAGTTGTAAATGTAGTTGGCATCTTTGTTTTAAATTTATATATGTGTTTGTTTGTATGTATGTAAGATATCAACATGTTAATAGTTTGCACAGATTTAGGATATTTCATCTAGAACATGCAGTTGAAATATAATAGAACTATGTTAGAATGCTTGCTTTAGAAAGGCAAAATTAGTGAGAATATACATATACATGTACGTATATGTATATACATATGTTATTTGTTGTTGTTATGTGCCATCTAGTCACTTGCAACTCATAGCAACCTTATGTGCAACAGTCCTAAACCCTTCTCTGTCCTGTGCCAACCTCACTGTCTCCGACACCTCCATCCCAATTATCCCAGTCACTGACACAATCCACCTCTCCACCCTCCCAAGCATGATGTCCCTCTCCAAGGACTGGTCCGTCCTTACAACATGTCCAAAGTGTGTCAGATGAAGCCTCGGAATCCTTTCCTCCAAGAAGCATCCTGGTTTAACCTTCCCCAGGATGAAACTGTTTGTTTTCTTAGCAGTCCACATTCAATACTCTCCTCCAGCACCACAGCTCAAAGACATCAATTCTCCGTCTATCCTCCCTAGTCATTGTCCAACTCTCTGACACATAACAAGTGATTGCAAAGAACATGACCTGTATCAGAAGCACCTTAGTCTCTAGAGAGATACCATTGCTCTTCAGTACTTTGGAGAGGTCCCTAACAGCAGACTATCCCATCACAATATGTCTTTTAATTTCCTGGCTGCTGGTGCCAAGAGTGTTGACTGTGGAGCTGAGCAAACTAAAGCTGTGAACAACCTTAATCTTCACCATCCATCCTGATTCTGCCAGTTGGTCCTGTAGTGAGAATCAATGCATAAGAATCAGATTGATTACATCTGTGGAAAGAACTGCTGAAGAAGCTCAAAATCAGCTGTGAAAACTAGACCAGGATTTGATTGTGGAACAGACCACCAACTACTCATATGCAAATTCAAGCTGAATCTGATAACCGAATCCAAGGGAACCAAAATATGACTTTGAGTCTATCCCACTTGAATTTCAGAACCATCTCAGGAACAGGTTTAAGGCCTTAAACACTAATGAGCGAAGACTAGATGAATTGTGGGAGGATATCAAGAGTATCTTCCAAGGAGCGCAAAAGATTATTACAAAGACAGAGGAGGAAGAAAAGACCAAAATGGATGTCAGAAGAAACTGAATATTGCACTGAATCACTGAGAAGCCAAACCAGAAGTAAGAATTCAAGATATCAAAGAGCTGACCACAAGATTTCAAAAGGCAGCACATGAAGATAAAGTAAAATATTACAATGAAATGTGCAAGGAGCTGGAGTCAGAAAATCAAAAGGGCCGAACTCATTCAGCATTTCTTCCCCGCGCCACCCCCCCCCCATGGTTGTGGGGTTTATTAGAAAAGTCATCAGGCTAATCCAGTATAGCAGCAAGCAACAACATGCAATCAACAACCACAGATAGCAGGCTATACATATTGACAGCCATATATAATCCCTCATTTCTCCAGCAAGTTTGGGGGAAGCCCGCTGGCTCTGGTTCCAAGGAGCAGCAGTCCTAAATCAAGTACATACAGATAAACCAGCAGCAGTTCCAAATCAGACCAATATCATTGTGCTTCTCATTCCATACAATTTCTCACACTCAGTAAACATCTCTATCATCAAAATATCGTGTTCCTACCTCAGTCCACAGTATATACTCCCTCAGTCCAGGTGACTTCTCATCCTTGAATAAGCCTGGGCTAAGTCAACAATCACTGACACTCCCATGCTGGTCTACCTCTGTTGCTGGGGCTTCTTTGTTCTTATGTAGCATTTAGTCTGGGACTCATGCAGCGGTTGGTGACTTAGCAGACCTCCTTAGGCAGAGTTGAGGCAGCTGCATCAAGTTAATGAATGTGCTTGCAGACCAAAGAGCTGAGGCAGCTAGTTAAACAATAGGCTAGGTCACTTTAAGCAACAGAATGTCGTATAACAGAGACTTCCTATGCCATATACCGTCGATATACAAGCTGTATACACACCGATTAAGATAAATAACATTACAAAGGCTGGTTATGGACTGTTGGTAAGAATGAGTCTCTGTCAGTATTTCATTTTTATGGTTTCTGTTGTTATATCTTCAAATCCACTGTACATTTTTTTTCTACAGTGTCTAATTAATCACTATCGTCCAGTACATTTTTCACTTTCAGCACTTCTTAAGCTCAAGAAACTGAAGAACAAATCCAAACCTCGAGTTGCTATAATCAAGGATGCTTTAGGCAGAATATTAAACAATCCAGGAAGTATTAAAGGAAGATGGAGCTCTGCTGGAGAAGGAGGGGCTATCTCCTCCTGTACCAGTCAGATCTGATTTGGCGGTATACACACAAAAATAATAAAATAAAAAAATAAAATTAAAAGAAGGTGGAAAGAATATACTGAATCACTGTATCGAAAGGAATTGGCAGACACAGTAGAATTTCATGAAACAACATATGAGCAAGAGCCTATGGTGGTGAAAGAAGTAGTTCAGGCTTCTTTGAAGGAAATAGCAAAAAATAAGGCCCCAGGAATAGATGGTATGCCATTTGATGTATTTCAACTGACAGATGTTGCCCTAGATGTG
>NW_006399892.1:3267135-3273183 GCF_000299155.1 Elephantulus edwardii | reverse complement strand
CTTGGAGAGGGACATCATGCTTGGGAGGGTGGACGGACAGCACAGGAGGGGAAGACCCTCTATGAGATGGATTGATTCAGCAACTGGGGTAATCGAGATAGGTGTGTCAGAGGCAGTGTGATTGGCACAGGATAGAGCAATGTTTAGGGCTGTTGTACATAGGGTCACTATGAGTCACAAAAGATTTGACGGCACATAACAATACCATTTTCAAGCTGACAAATCTCCAATCTGTGAATTATGCATTTCAATGGAAGATTCTTCTGATTTCCGTGGCTGATTCATGACGAATCCCAAATTTTCACGTCTGAGGGTTAAGTTGCTTTTTAATGTACCAACACATCATTCTAGGATCAAGAGGGGAATATCTGCCATAATACCTGTATGGTGAGTGTAGGGGTAAAGATAGATTATAACTCAAAGAAATTCCTTTTTTATAAAGAATCATAGAGAGATTTTCCAGAAGAGTTCTGTAAATTGTCAAAAAAGGAAGTTGATTTGGTTGGTATCAAGGCATGGTTTTATACATTGGGATATACTATTTTAATCTGTTAATTTCTGAGTATTGTAAGAGCCTAATGACTCCATAGTTTCTGAAATCTTCTGAAATGCTGAAGGATCGTGAGAATCGGGACTATTCCAGAACTGACTGATAAGAACTTCAGACACCCCTTGTACTCCACATTACTCTACCCATCTGCTTGATGTGAAAAGTCATTGCTATTGCTGTAAACCCACAAATTACACTCAAAATCGGGCGGTTTATTAAATTACTAATAGCGTATAACTAAGGATAGAATTCATAGGCTACAAATCAGGAGATACAGGTAAATTCTGTAAAGCTCTCCCAAACTGGAAATCACACCCCTCCCCTCTTCGGTGGAACAGAGCTCTTTCTTTTTTTCTCTCAGTCACTCAAGCAAAGGTATGCCTTTCACACAGGCAAATTCTCTTTGTTTTGCAAGTTCCCTCTGAGGCTTACAGTCCTCCTGTCAATCCCTCTAGACCTTCCTCTTTTCAAAGCCCTCAGGAGAGGCTTTCTGTTGGCCATGAATACCCCTTCTGAATCTTCTGCCTTAGGCTTCCCTGCTGCTGTCTGGCCTAGCTTGCAGCCAGTGTAGCAGCTTGCTCAACCCTCTTAACTGCTTTCCTAGCAGCAGGTTTCTGTCATTACCTTCCACAGGGATTGGTCCAACTCTGTTGTTATTGGCTTTGCCATAAGGTCCTTTCCAGGCTCTTCACTGTTTTCAGTGCTACATCCCTTGGCCTGTGTTATAGCTCTTTTGGGAGTTTCCTGTTCTTCATTTTTTTCCAATTTTCTCTCTTCTTGCCTCTGTAAAATCTCTGCGGAGGTGGTTATTTATATAAGTAGTTTCCACCTTATAGACATCGGACTTTTATACAACCTGTAGTTAAAACCCAACCTCCATAAATTCATTCCACTTTCTTCTGTCTACATTGGTCTTCACTGGAATGAAATTGTACGCTATTTCCTGGTTAATCACAGCTGTAGCCACTCACAGGCCAAATACTCTGCAGCCACTTTCTCCTTTTCTTCATTTCATGCTTCTTGCTGTGACTGCTTCACATAAATAAAGTCATCATAATTTAGCTTCCCTATCCATGTTTTGAGGCATTTTTTTTTACCATTCTGTGATTATTTCCTTTAACAATCTCCAACCCAGAACAAGTCCCCTGTCATTTGCTCAACCCAGTCTGTAGGTCCCCTCACAAAATGTCTTCAAATCTTGGGAAGTTTATATTACCTAACCAAGGCCTCTTTATCCTTCTTTTAATCTTCACCTTCTTCTATATCTTTCTCTGAAGTGACTATTTCCATTGTTGCTGCCAGCCTGTGAGCCTAGTCAGGGACTGAGAGATACCTGGCCTCATACACAGCTCCATTTAGAAATGGCTACCAGTTCTTAGCCATATAGGAATCTGCCTTGTACTGAATCAGCTTCCAGGACCCAGTTGACTCAGTGTTATACATCAAAGCATTACTATCACCATCTTCACTGTGTTAATATAATATAGCTGTTTTAGTGTACGTGTAAGAAATATACCTTAAATTGTTTTATACAAAGGAAGGAACACTATACTATAATTGAAGGCAAACGTTTGAATAACTGATGTTGACTGCAGACACTACTTAACATTTTGACTTACATACAAATTCAATTTAAAGTTAAATTTAGTCATGGAATTCCTTGGTAATATAGGATTTAACATATGATATCTCATGGACTGCCAAAATAAGAAATACTCCTTAAAGTCAAGTGTGGTGACACTTTGTCTCATTTGAAGCAGCTTTTCAGGAGGATTCAGTCCTTGGGGAGAAACAGCGTTCTGTGAAAGGTAGAAGGCCAGAGAAAAAGAGGAAGAGCCTCCATGAGATGGATTGACACAGTGCTTATAACAGGCCGAGGTCATGGGAATGGCACAGGCTAGGTCAAGGTTCAGATGTGCTATTCCGAGAGTCTCTATGTGTTTTAGTAAACTTTATGGCACCTAACAATAATAACAACAGAATACGGAAACACATCTGCTCAATTCCAAAACATCACACTCCCATCAGGACTACAAAGTGACCAGTATTTCTAGTGGACCTCAAATCACGCAATGTGCATAGTAAATTGATCAGTTTGGATGATGTTGTTATTGTTGTGTATGGGTCAGAATTGACCCATAGTTGACACTCCAACAGTTTTCAGAGACAGTATATCTCAGGAAGCTCTGATGGCCTCGTGATAAGGAACTGTGCTGCCAACCCAAAGGCACATGGTTCAGATCCATGAGCTGCTCCACAGAAGGATAGACCAGGTCCCCCTGAAAACCTCTGAAAAGTTACATTTGCCCAACATGATGGTACACAACAACATTGCTGTGATCAGACTTCATGAATCAGAGACAGTATATCTATGGGAGGAGGTGGTGCATCCTACTCCCACAGAGCATCCGAAGCATATCTGTACCTTTGGGATTGCAGTGCTGTTCCTTACCACTAGGCCACCAGAGCTCCCTATGTTTGATATAGTGTATGAAATAGAACAACAACAGGGGCGGCTTCAGCCTGAAACTAGACAAAAAATATCAAACCATCAAGATGTTTACAACTTACTAAGAAAATATCAATCAAACTAGACAAAAGCAATAAACCTTCTAGAGTTGAAAACACAGGAAGATAAAAACATCCAATGGCTAGCAAAGGAAATAAAAATCTCCTAAAATGTTTTCTCAAAGAGCTAAGTGAAGAATCCATGTGAAGTATCTAATTTTATATACCTATCAATAAGTTATTGATGTACACATGACAAAATATTTCAAAAACAGAATTTAGATGTATTTAAAAAAGTGGAAAGTCAAAGAGACTTGAAATATACTCCTAACCTCATAAAGAAGATGGTAGTAAAATAAGTGTTTATTTTTAGAAATGTAGGTAATAAAAATAGTGCAAAAGTAAGACTAGATGATTAAACATATTTTAATTTCTATAAGGGAGTGCCGATTGTCTAGTAGTAGGAATCCATGCTGCAATCCTAAAGAAAAACAGTTCAAATCCACCAGCTGCTATGTGGAGGAAGGAATGACAATCTCCTCCCTTGGGAGTGACTGCTTCTGAAAATTTGCTGGTGGGTCAGCTCTGAGTCAGTTCCCACTTAATGGTACACAAAATATATTCATGCATTGTAGTCCTTTTTTTTTTAATTACCCCACAACTCTCCAGGATATGACTTTCCTTTGTCCTTGGCGTTCGCTTATTTTCTTTTTTGTTGTTGTTGTTTGTTTTGTTTTAAATTGGTTTGCATAGAAAGTTTGTGTACAGGACCCCACACTGGATGGAAAGGATGTAGCTATCTTCCAGGGAAAGATGGTCTCTGGCTGCTATACTCATCAGTTTCACGAAGAACAACTAAAATCTTTAGAATAAGTGGTGTAAGCTGCAGAGATCCCCACCAAGATACATGTGAAAACTGAGAGGGTACATGAGAACTGATGGTGTGAGTAGAAACAAGTAGGGCCTTGTCCCCTTGACCCCACATCAGATAGAAAATGCTGTTACCTTCCAGGGGAAGGTGGTCTCTGGCTCCTGTGCTCATCAGCTCCACTAAGGACAATTCCAAACTTTAGAAGAGGTGGGAAGCAGTCAGGTGAGATTCCTTCAAGGCTGTGCTGCAGTCCAAAGAAGGACATTAAGAAAGGAAGCTTTCCCAGTGCACAGGCCTACAAAGGTCATCTGCCATAATGAATTGCTCTCCCTAATAGAGGAAGAGTTCCAACTTTTCCATACCTTCTCCAACATTTATTGCTTATTGTTCTGTTAAACTTTAGAATGAAATGGCATTTCATTACTGTTTTAATTTGCATCTCTCTGATGGCCAGTGATTTGGAACATTTCTTCAGGTGTTTGTTGGTCATTCAAATATCTTTCTCTATGCAGAATTTTTGCATGTGTTTGGCTCATTTTGTAACTGAGTTATCAGTCTTCATCTTGTGGAGGTGATGTTTTGC
Source organism: Elephantulus edwardii (assembly GCF_000299155.1). Taxonomy (NCBI): domain Eukaryota; kingdom Metazoa; phylum Chordata; class Mammalia; order Macroscelidea; family Macroscelididae; genus Elephantulus; species Elephantulus edwardii. The sequence continues at coordinate 3,268,671 of NW_006399892.1, read as the reverse complement.
TTGGTGTCATTGAATTGGAGTCTGACTCATAGCTACTCTACAAGCAACAGATCTGGACTCTGTCTTATCCTGTGACATCTTCATTATCTCTAACATTCTCAAGCTCATTTCTGTAGTCACTGTGTCAATCCACCTAGTGGGGGTCTTCCTTTCCTTTGCTGTCCCTCCACTTTTCCAAATATGATGACCTTCTCCAGGGAATAGCTTTTCCTAGCAACATTACCTAAGTATGAGAGACGAAGCTTCTTCATGTTTGCAAGGAGCGTTATGGCTTTATCTTCTCCAAGACGTATCTGTTTGCTCTTTTGGCAGTCCATTTGATATTCAACACTCTTCTCTAACATTGCAGTTAAAAGTCATCAATTCTGCTGTCTTCATTATTAATTGTCCGGCTTTCAGCAAGAGATTGAATAGACCATGGCCCGAATCAGGCAAAATTTAGTTCTCAAATTAACTTCATTGTTCCTCAATATCTGGTGAAGTGCATGACTGCAGACTTTCACAGTGCAATATGTCTCCTGATATCTTGACTCCTGGAACTAAGTATACTGATTGTGAATCAAAGTAACATAAAGTTGTTGAGAGTTTCTTACCCTCCCCGCCCACCTAATTACGAGGTTAACAGCCCAGTGGGCAGCATTTTTGTTTTCTTGACATTGAGATGCAATCCCTATTGAAGGCTGCAGTCTTCAGAAGCAAGTGATTCATGCTCTCATCACTTTCAGTAAGCAAGGTTATACTATATGCATACTGAAGGTTATTGAGTCTTTTTCCAATCTCGATGCCACTATCTTCTGCGTAGAAAGAAATCAAAGCATTGGGAAGATATTAGCACCCAGATATTGAACTGATGTGTTACACATTGACATGCTTCAAATGATTGATGCAGCTCTGGATATTCTCTCCAGACTATGCCAGGCTATTTGAAAGACCGCTACTAGGCCAACTAGAAGAGATCCATATTTGGTCCCATTCCTAAGAAATGTAATACAAAAGGATGGGGAAATCACCTACAATATCTTTAGTATCACATGCGAGCAAAATACTGCTTAAGGTCATTTGAAAATGGCTAGAACAGTGCATAGACAGAGAAGTGCTGAAATACAAGCTGGATTTAAAAAAAGTCAAGGCATAGGGGATATCATTGCTGATTTTGAATGGATCCTGGCTGAAAGCAAAGAATACCAGAAGAATATCTATTTGTGTTTTGTTGACTGTAAGGACATTTGATTGTGCAGATCATAGCTATAGTTAACATTAAGAATAGTAGGGATCTCAGAACACTTAATTGTTTGCATGTGAAACTGGTATCTAGGCCAAGAATCTGTTGTGTGAACAGAGCAACAGAAAAGTACATGGTTTAAAATTAAGAAAGGTATTCATCATGGTTTTACCTTTCTCGATGCCTATTCAGTTCGTATGTTGAGCAGATTTTTTTATAAACTTGATGCCCTGTTGTTGTTGTTAGGTGGTGCTGAGTTGACTACCACTCATAGTGATCCTATGAACAGCCATTCTAAGTCCTGCCCTTTTCTG
>NW_006399892.1:3260892-3262350 GCF_000299155.1 Elephantulus edwardii | reverse complement strand
ACTGAGATTTAAAATCCTTGTCTTCAAGGAGTAACTCGATTTTCACTTATCAGGACAAATTTTTTTATTCTCTTGGCACTCCAGGGTATAGTTAATACTATCCTCTATCCCCAGAACTCAAAGACATCAATTTTATTCTGTCATACTTAGTCATCGTCCAGCTGTCTGATGCATAGCAAGTAATAAAGATGGCTATGGCCTAGACTGACATCATTGCTCTTCAGTACTCTGGAAAGGATCCAGACAGCAGATTTTCCTAATGCAGTTTATCTTTTGATTTCCTGGCTGTTGGTATCAGGAGTGTTGATTGTGGAGCCAGGCAAGATGAAGCTGTTACTTTATTTTTCATCTTCTCTATAAAACTATTTGCTTGTCTAATTAATCACTTTTCCATGGACTTCCACAAAAGGAATACAAAAAGTATTTCTGATGATTTTGTGAATAATTTATCAAGAAATAATCATATATTAATCAACATATTTAAAGTAATGGAATGTCACAACCATGTACTGAATGATGATGAAAACCTCTGGTAGCAATAAAAAGTTGTCCTTAAAAAAAAAAAGTAATGGAATGTGCAGGCATGTTACAATTGTTACATGCTAATGAATCATTTCCAACTCACAACATTTATGTGTAACAATAGAATAAAGCTCTGCCCAGTTTTGCACTATCCTCACAATCCTTCTATGCTTACTCTCTTTGTAGTTATGCTGTCAATAAATCTCATTGTCTTCTTGGTTTGTTTGTTTATTGTTTGTTTTAATTAGCCTTTAGTTTACATGATAAGACAAAGTAGAGAATTAATACAGCAGTGAATTAAGTAGCTTACATGTGCATGTTTCTTCTCGTATTAATCTATCATTGATGACGAGATAGTGGCTTAGTGCCATTTCTCTATTACTCTACCACCAATTCTTATAAATTTATGGAATATTTCCCCTTTTTATTGTTTGCAACTAAAAACTTCTAATTATTAAATAAGTTGGGCATAATACAAATGTTCTTTCAGTCCTATATCATAATATTGATGCTGCAATTCATGAAAGTGATATTAGTAATGTGAAATGATGTGAACATTTTCTTATAGTAGTTTTGTCAATGCATTTCTTTAATCCTTTAAGGAGAAGCTAGTAACTTATTATTACTTTATAATTTTTATTTGTATATAGTTTTGTATGGAGGAAAAGTGTTTTGTAAACGTTGTGTAAGTCAGTAACTTATCAGTTTAATAAGTCTGGGAAGATAAATGGGGCAGCCGGATTCTGCTACCTGGCTTTAATTGTTTTCAGTCAAACATTCTTTTTTTTTAAATTTTTTAAAACTTTTTATTATTATTGTTAATTTCAATAAAAAATTTACAGAGACTTTGGCTTTCCATTCATTCATTATTCCATTTTTTTCTCTCCTCCCAACCCTCCCCCCACTACACTCCCCTCTTGGAAAAGTAAAAGAAAA
>NW_006399892.1:3249986-3260237 GCF_000299155.1 Elephantulus edwardii | reverse complement strand
TTGGGCATGTTGCCAAGAGGGATCAGTCCTTGGAGAAGGACATCATGCTTGTAAGGGTAGAGGGTCAGCATAGGAGAGAAAGATTGGATGAAATTGATTGACTCAATGGCTGTGGTTATGGAAACAGGTGTATTGGAGACAGTGAGGTTGGCTCAGAATAGGGTAAGAAGAAGAGCCACTGTTCACAGGGTGCCTATGAGTCACAGTAGACTCAATGGCATATAATAACAACAAGGTAATGGAGAAATCCTAATCGTGCAGAATACATTTGAAAGTGTACTTCCCGTGTAGCTGTTGCACTGTGAACAATTAAAATAAGAACAGTCAAACATTCTTCTAAGTAGTATAGCATTGATATAACTATTTGCTCTACAAAGGCAACTTGTGGTTACTGTGAGGGTAAACTCTGTGAAATAATATGTCAAATGTGATAATGCTTACGCATGATGGGCATTGTTTGGTGGAGCTCCCAAATGAAAATAGGCTTGAAAACTGGATTGGCATCTGCTTACAAAATACATTGTCTCTGGAAACTCTATGAACTTAAAAAAAAGATAGAATTTTTTTGTGTGGAGATTTTCGTTCAATGGGTCACTATGGGTCATCTATGACTTGATGACAATTAACAACAACAACAACAACAACAATCAAGACAGAAGATTGTCGTTGTTGTTATGTGCCATTGAGTCGCTTGTGACTCATAGCGGACCTATGTACAAGAGCCCTAAACACCGTTCTATGCTGTGCCAACCTCACCGTCTCAAACACACTCATTACCAGCACTCCACTCACAGAATCGATCCATCTCATCTAGGGTCTTCCTTTCCTGCACCGTCCCCCCACTCTGCCAAACCTGATTTCCCTCTCCAAGGACCAGTCCCTTCTTGCAACATGCCCAAAGTATGTCAGATGAAGCTTCAGAATCCTTGACTCCAAGGAGCATTCTGGCTTCACCCTCTCCAGGACAAACCTGTTTGTTCTCCTAGCAGTATATTCAACACTCTTCTCCAGCACCCCAGCTCAAAGGCATCAATTCTCTTTCTATCATCCCTATCCACTGTCCAAGTCTCTGATGCATAGCATGTCATTGGGAAGACTATGAACTGAATCAGGCGCACCTTAGTCCAGTCTGATGTCGTTGCTCTTCAGTCCTCTTGAAAGGTCCCTCACAGCTGACTTTCTCAATGCAATTTGTCTCCTGATTTCATGGCTGTTGTTACCAAGAGTGTTGACTGTGGAACCAAGTAAACTAAAACTGTTAACTATCTCAATCTCTTCATCATCCATACTGATGCTGCCAACTGGCCCAGTGGTGAGAATCTTTGTTTTTTTGATGTTGAGCTTCAATCCATATTGAAGACTGCAGTCCTTGACCATCTGCAGCAAGCGCTTCAGGTCCTCCTCAGTTTCAGCAAGCAGGGTTGTGTGATCGGCATAGCACAGGTTGTTGCTGATTCTTCTACTAATCCTGATGCCACATTCCTCCTCATACAGCTCAGCGTCACGGATGATCTGTTCTGCATACAAATTGAAAAGGTATGAGAACAAAATACATCCCTGGTGGACCGCCTTCTTGATTTTGAACCATCCAATGTCTCCATGCTCTGTTCTGACTATTGCCCCTTGATCCAAATATAGGTTTCACATTAGCATGATCAAATGTTCTGAGATTCCCATTCTTCTCAGAGTCAGCCACAGCTTGTTGTGATCCACACAGTCAAAAGCCTTTGCATAGTCAATGAAGCACAGATAGACATTCTTCTAGTATTCTCTGCTTTCTGCCAAGATCCATCTAACATTAGCTATAATATCCCTAGTACCACAACCTCTTCTAAATCCAGCCTGTACATCTGGCAGTTCTCTGTTGACATATTGTTTTTGGATAATTTTCAGCAGAGTCTTGCTTGCATGTGATATCAATGATATTGTTCGATAATTTCCACACTCTGTTGGGTCACCTTTCTTTTGAATGGGAACAAATATTGATCTCTTCCAGTCAGTTGGCCAGCTGGCTGCCCTCCATATTTTCTGACACAACTTAATGTACACATCCAGGGCAGCTTCTGTTTGCTGAAATAAATAAATTGTTATGCTGTCAACTCATGGAGCCTTGTTTGTTTTTTTTTGCCAATTCCTTCAGAGAAATTTGAACTTCCTCCTACTTTTGCAGTCAGAAATTGATCAAACATGCAATCAAGATGCATTAATAATAATGGGCGACTGGAACACAAAAGTTGGGAACAGAGAAAAAAGATCAGTAGCTGGAAAACAGAGGCTTAGTGACAGAAATGAGGTTGGAGATAGAATGATAGAGTTTTGCACACTCAAGGATTTATTAATTGCAAATACCTTTTATAAGAAACATAAATGCAGGATATACACATGGATCTCACCTGATGGTATGCACAAGAATCAAATTGATTACATTTGTGGAAAGACTCGCTGGAGAAGCTCAATATCAGCAGTGAAAATACCAGGCTGGGTGCCGATTGTGGGACAGACCACCAACTACTCATATGTAACTTCAAGCTGAAGTTGAGGAAAATTTAATCAAGTCCACAGGAGCCAAGATTTGACCTTAAATCTGTCCTGCTCGAATTTCAAAACCATCCAGGAACAGGTTTGAGGCCTTGAGCACCAATGAGCATACACCAAATGAGCTCTGGGAGGATATAAAAAAAAATTGTCCATGAACAATGCAAAAGATCATTATGAAGTCTGAAGAAGAAGGAAAGACCATGATGGACTGTCAGATGAGACTCTGAGTATTGTATTAGAGCGCCAAGACGACAGAGCTAAAATAAGAAATCAAGAAATCAAAGAGCTGAACAGAAAATTTCAAAAGGCAGCTCGGGATGACAAAGCAAGATACTATAATGAAATGTGCTGAGAGCTGAAGTCAGAAAATCAAAAGGGCCGAACTCGCTCAGTATTTCTTAAGCTGAAGGAGTTGAAAACAAATTCAATACACGGTGGCAGTACTTAAAATAGTTTGGCTCACTGTATCAGAAGACATAGGATAAAGATTAAATATTGTTAGACATATATGCCAGGGAGCTCTGGTGGTTTATCAGTAAAAAGCTGTGTGGCAATCTTGAAGGCAAGTGGCACGAATCCATAAGCATATGTGCAAGACAAGAATGGGCAGTCTCTTTCCGTGTAATTAGCTGTCTCTGAAAATCCACTGGAAGGACGGCTCTGACTTGAGTGCACACAACAAAAACAGTTGATATATAGGCATATAGACATATGGACGTATAAACATATAGACATACAGTGAAGAAACTCACCTTTGGGAACAGAAAGATAGAAACTTAAAGAATTTGGATAAAAAATGAAGGTTAACTCCTGAGCAAAACCTTGTGCAAATAAAACGTGGATACCCAAGGTCGACATCTTAAATATGCTTGAGAATAGAAAGTGTAAAATGATACACTTAATAAACTAAAGGAAGCTACAACTACAAATAGATATGCTTAATATTTATTTTGAGTATTTAAAATATAATTTACCTTTATACTATTGTTCTGTGCTTATATTTGAAAAATCTGATTTTTTAAAAATTGTTGTTGTTAGTAGCCATCGAGTGAAACCAACTCAATATAACAAAACAGTGACCAGTCCTCCCGTTTGTTGGTACATGAGAGCTGGTAGTTGCATTCACAGTGTTAATACATCTTTTGTGAATCTTTGTTGTTGTTGTTTCCTTCCCCTTGTCCAGTATTTTGCCATGCACTTTAATTGTAGCTACGGTGTCAACCCCTCTTTTGAGAGTCTTTTAGCATTTTTTATGGTTCAATTTGTACCAGACATGATGCCGTCTTTTAGGAATATACTTCTTCTGATAGCCTGTCCGATGTACATGAGAAGAACTGTCAATCTTACTTCTTGGACACATTCTGGGTGTATTTCCTCTAAGAAAGTGGTGTTCCTCATTATAAAAGTTAATTGTATATTCAATATTATTTAACCCCATTATCATTCTTTGATCTTCCTTATTTATTTCCTTTCTTACTCAGTGAAAAATATTAGTTTTAAAACATTAAGAATAGGTTTTTAAGCTGATAAAAATATAACAACACAAATCACTTTAATTTTCAAGCATTAAGTTTAGGACTATCGTTTGCATATATTTTAACTGCATGTATAATTTTGTAACTTTTGGATATTACCCCAGTAATACACTGTAGCAAGTGAAAAACAAAATGAGGAGTCTAAAACACTTTATCTAAGAAAGGTAAGAGAAGATAAAGAAAAAAGTACAGTAATTAAAATAAAGAATCAAATATTTCTAACTAAAAGCTGTATATTACAAGATAATTTAAGTCAATTTAATAAAAATATTATACCATCATAGTTAGTTTAACATAAAAATATTATACCTTCATAGTTGGTTTAACATAAGTACTCTGAAAGACATTTATAGTGGGAATTTATATCTTGGTAATTTATTCATTTTTATCAAAGTTGCCAATAGCTTTTCAAGGAAGCCACTCACATCATAAACTATAGAGATAAAATCCCAATTAAGTATCTGAAATTGAAAATTATTATATTTCCAATGAGTGCTTCCTCTCATAAATTCATTTTAAGGTGGAAAGTCACTTAACAGAACATAATATAGTTCGTTAATGGTGAAATGTTATTTAATTATAGTGATTCAGTATCTATAAAAAGATTTTCCTTAGAGAAAAGGCATGTATAATGAGTTACCTTAACAATCACTTTTGGTCTATCAGGATGAGAATTTCAGATGATCCATGAGATTAATAAATATTTGATAATGTTGAATAATTGGATGGAACTGAATACATTTGTCTATTTTCTACACTATGAAAGCACTTTTATTAACTCCATTATTGCTCATATGGCATTTTATTATCTTTGTTCTATGCACAGTCCTATCACCTAATTTTCTCTTAAGGGAAGGAGCAATATTTTCTTAATCCATACTAATTTTATAACTTTCATAATATTAATTATTCACATGTCTTCTTTGCTTGAGTCTTTGTGTAAAAGTAGTTAAACCCTTTAAACTGGCATAAAGCTTGATGGATCATATCTATCCACAAATGCTTCAGAAGCCATAATTCTGGAAGATTACAACAGTGAAAAACCCATGAAAGAATTATATCTTGTGCGAACATACCCGAATCGGCTAGATGGAACTGTCAATAACACCATACTTCTGTACTTTGATCCTTGCCTGATAACTGGTAGTTTTTCTGTTATTTTTCAGTAGGAATCTCAACCATTTCTTTTGTTACCAATTTTTGGAAAGAAAATCATGGGATTTTTAACTTACTGTCATTCACTTTCTACTCAGGGTTTAGCTTCAAATTAATCATCTCCTTATTAACCTCTATCTTCACCAGAAGATAGGTCTTGTTTCTAGATTCCGTGCATTGATGATAACATACTTTCTTATTTGCAACACTGTTACTATAAATATTCAAACTTAAACAATACACATTGTTTTGTCCTTGCTGTTGGTAGCTGCTGTCCAGTCAAACATAACTCACCAACCCTACAAATACATACGAACTTTTTCCCTATTCTGTGTCATCCTTATAATTTGGAGCATACTTAATCCCGTTGTTTCAGTCACTGTGTGTTGGGGAATGTTGGGGAGGAAGGGAGGGCCTCTGGCCAGGACAGATCACCTAGCTGTGGATAAGAGCAAGACTCCCAACAGACTTTAATATGGGGTAGAGAAAGCTCTCTTGTGTTTGGCTGTACCAGCCTGAGAAAGCTCGCCACCTGGGAAGACGACTGCCGCATCTGTTGAGCTGGGAGTAGTCTGCATGAGGCTGAGGTTCTTTTCCTATCTAATCCGCATGTTCCATGTCTGCAAGCCCATGCTATCCTGTCTTCCTGTTTTCTTGCTCATATATAAGTGCACTGCAGCCCTCAATAAAGCTGAGTTGGATTGATTCTCTGAATGACTCCCAGAGTGGTATGTCTCCATTGTGCTTATTCCATCAGGGTGTTGCTGTTCGTTGCCAGCAAACAGTTAGTGACAACTGTGTCAATCCATCTGGCTGAGGGTCTTCCTCTCTTTCACTGACCCTACACATATCTGATCATGAAATTTCTTTCCAAGAAATACCTTCTCCTAGCAACAAGAAGACAAAGGTTCTCACCACAGGACCATTTGGCAGCATCAGGATGGATGGTGAAAAGATGAGACTGTTAACAACTTTAGTTTGCTTGGCTCCACAGTCAATACTCTTGGCACTAGCACCCAGGAAATAAAAAACAACAACAACAACAACAAAAGAAAAAAACCCAACCAACCAACAAACAAACAAACAAACTAAAAAACCACCACAAACGTATTGCAATGGGAAAATCTGCTGTTAGGGAGCTCTCCAAAGTACTGAAGAGCAATGGTGTCTCTCTGGAGACTAAGGTGCATCTGATACAGGCCATTGTCTTTGCAATTACTTGTTATGCATCAGAGAGTTGGACAATGGCTAGGGAGGATAGAAGGAGAATTGATGTATTTGAGTTGAGGTGCTGGAGAAGAGTATTGAGGGTACCATGGACTGCTAAGAAAATAAACAGATTCATCCTGTAGAGGGTTAAACCAGGCTGCTCCTTGGAGTCAAGGATTCTGAGGCTTCATCTGACATACTTTGGTCATGTTTTAAGGAGGGACCTGTCCTTGGAGAGGGACATCATGCTTGGGAGGGTGGAGGCACAGTGCAGGAGGGGAATGCCCTCTCTGAGGTGGATTGATATAGTGACTGGGTAATCAGGGTGGGTGTATCGGAGACAGTGTGATTGGCAGAGGACAGAGTAGAGTTTCGGGCTGTTGTACATAGGGTCGCTATGAGTCACAAGTGACTCGATGACACCTAACAACAACAAGAGCAACATGCCCAGCCCAAAATATGTGAAATGAAGCTTTATTATCTTTGCCTCCAAGCTGTACCTGTGATATATTAAAGATATATGTTCATTCTTTTGTCAGTCCATGGACTATTCAAAACTCTTCTCCAACACTGCAGCTCAAAGAAATCAATTCTGCTGTCATCCGTATTCATTGTTCAGCTCTTAGATGCATAGCTAGTGATTGAAAAGAGCATGACCTGAGGCAAGTGTACCTTAGTCTTCAAACAGATATCACTGATTGTAAATAATTTGTAAAGGTCCCTGATTTGAGACTTTTCCAATGTAACATGTCTTTTGATCTCAGAGTGCTGTTACCAAGACTGCTTAGCGTTGATTCAAATAAGATGAAGTTGTTGACAGTTTCAACCTTTTCTCCATTTATCACGATATATCCTATAGGTCTAGTTGTGAGAATTTTTGTTTTCTTGATATTGAAACTCAATTGAAATCTTATGAAGCACTTTGTAGTGCTTCAAATCCTTCTTAATTTCAGCAAGCAAGGTTGTAATATCTCCATAACAGTTTGTTGATGAGCCTTACTCGGACGCTCATACCACTTTCTTCATACAGTCGAGTTTCTTGAATGATTTGCTCAGAACATATTGAATATATACAGAGAAAATATAAAACCTAGATGTACACCTTTATAAAATTTAAACCATGTACTAGTGTTCCCTTGTTCCTCTACTGTTCATAGAGTTTTCAGAGGCCTGCTATTTAAGAAAAGGTTGGCCAATCCAACTCCTTAGTCTGTCTTAATTTAGGAGCTCAATTAACATCTATGTACCATGAATAGGCCTTGTGGCATTTGACACACCAGTAACATAGTTTTCAGCATCAGAACAAGCCCCATATTATCTTAGTACAGCAAACTGACAGAGCAATGAATTTCCCCAATACAATGAACTGACAATTTACTTCTTAAATTATAAGTGTTGTACTTCTACTAATAAAACTAGCATACAAATATCAACCGATCTTGCTGAAGTGTGAATAGATGTTTCAGGATGTGCTCCTGGAGGGTGTTGAAGCATTCCAGCTAAGACTCTCAGATGTAGACATTAAGATTACATGGTGTTCTCCGCTAATTTATTGCTATTAGTAACTCACACAAAGCATAAGGGACCAAACAAGTGTTGATGAAAAAGGCCAACATTCTGGGTCTCAGCTGCTTTAAATAAGAGACCCCCGCCACCAAATACATGGATCAAAAAGCCTGCCTTCCAGATCCTTCAAAACAGTAAAGTAATACACACAGTTATAGTATTAGAGGGGACTTCCAGATTGGAAGTCACATAAAATGAGGAAAAATATCAGCAAACATGCTTTAATAATTGTAACTTGGAATATATGGAGCATGAAATTTGGAAAACTAAAAGTTGTGAGTAATTAAATTAAACACATGATTGACATTCCATGCATTAGTGAGATAAGATGGACTATCTAGATTTGGGCACTTTGAATCACTTAATCACATGGTATATTTTGCTGAGAATGAAAAAAGAAGAATGTTATTGCATTCATAGTGTAAAAGACACTTTCATACATAAAATAAAAACCTGTTAACTCTGACTCTTATTCAAACAGATGCTTTTACAGCTGAAAGCAAAGTGAAAGACATTGAAAATTTTTACCAAATCTTGCAGTCCAGTATTGACCAAACATGTAATTAAGATTCATTAATGATAATTGATGACTGAAATGGAAAAACTGGAAACAGCCAAGAAGGAATGGTAGTCAAAAAGTATGGACATGATGACAGAAATGAGACTGGAAATGTGATTGAATTTTATATGTTCAGTGATTTATTCATCCCAATACCTTTAAAAAGAACACACACAATTGACCACTTTACATATAGACTTTACCTCATGGAGCACATAGGGATCGAATTGTAGGATCATCATCTTTAGAAGGGGTTGTTGAAGAAGCTCAATACCACCACTCAAAACTGGATCAGGAGCAGACTGTGAAACCGATCATCAATTAATCATAAGCAAGATTAAATTGAGCCCAAAGAAAATAGGGAGTGGGAGTCCATAAGAACCAAATATGATCATGAGTCCATTCCAGTTGAATTTAAAAATCATCTTAAGAACAAGTTTGAAGTATTAATCACCAATGATGATCCTAGACAGGTGAGTTGTGGGATGACATCAAGGATATAAATCATGAAGAGAGCAAAAGATCACTACAAAGACAGAGGAGAAAGAAAACAAACAAAAACCCCTCAAAGATATATCAGAAGAGATTTTGAAAATTGTACTTAAATGTCGAGAAGCCAAAACAAAGAGGGAAAATGCTGAAGTAAAAAAGCTGAAAGAAGATTTCAAAGGTCAGCTTGAGAAGAAACGTAAAGTATTAGAATGAGGTTTGCATAGAGCTGAAATTGGAGAATAAGAAGGGAAGAAATAATTCAGCATTTCTCAGGCTAAGAGAACTGAAAAAAAAAAAAAAGTCTTGATCACGATATTGAAACATGCTTTCCAGAAAATCAAAAGGGACAAACTCACTTCAATAGGACTTAGCAACAATAAAAACCATTAACATCACAGGCAAACACAATCTTTGTGAAGATTATCTAAAAATGACAGGAACAGTATTTCCAAAGAGAACTGCCAGAGATACAAGTTGGGTTTAGAAGAGCCTGTGGCACTGGGATATCCTAGTCAATGTTAGATGGATCTTGTTTAAAAGCAGAGGGTGCCAGAAGAATGTCTTTTTTGTGTTTCATTGAGTAAGCAACATCACTTAACTATGTGCATCACAAATTGTTGCTATTATTAAGAAGTCTTGGAATCCCAGAACACCTACCGGTACTCATAAAATATCTATACGTGGGTTAGGAAACATTATTCAGAAGAGAGCAAGGAAGCACTACATGCTTCAGAATTAGGAAAGCAATGTGTCAGGCATGTGTCTGGTCTTCATATGTTTTCTTTCTTTTCTTTTTTTTAAAAAATGTTTTTTAATTGTGATTTTAATGAAATTTTATAGAATAATTGGATTTTCATTCATTCATGTTATATGCTTTCCTCCTTAACCCCCCCAGATGAACCCCTGACTTCTCAGCAAAAGTAATGCAGGCAAGAAGGCAATGGGATGGCATATATTAAACCCAAAATGGAAAAAAAAATCAGTCCAAAATAATATGGATAGCAAAGTTATCCTTCAAATATGAAATCTTCTTATTTTAAAATAACAATATAATAACACTTACTTTTGAAGACAGGTAAGTACAAATATAAAAAACCTCAAATGCATGATCCATGTTTTCACAATTTAGCTTTCTTTACTGAAACATTTCTTGAAAGTAAAAGTAATATAATGTATTTTATGGTAATAACATATTTA
>NW_006399892.1:3244437-3248832 GCF_000299155.1 Elephantulus edwardii | reverse complement strand
TTTTTTTTTAAATGTGAGGTCCATGTTTTAGTTTCCTATGTATGCTATGTGCATTAAACACATGAGCATCATTTACATGCTCTCTATATAATATGGTGTGTCCACTTGCCGTACTGAGGTAACTCGTGTTCGCTGTGAAACTGAACACTGTGACACTGATGCGTCAAAAGCGATAACGGTTACCTAGGGTGGACAGTGTTTGGCGGGGCTCCCTGATTAAAACAATCTTGGAAGTGGGAGTGGCATCCACTTCCATAAATAACTTGTCTCCAGAAACCCTATGAACTTGGAGAAATGGTGAAAGTCAGGCATGCAAGTGTCAAGGACTTTGGTTCATAGGGTCGCTGAGTCGTCTATGACTCAACGGCACTTAACAACAACAACATAGACATATATTATTTTTTCACTCATTGTTTCATGATTTCCTCCCTCTCCCCCACCCCTACTCCAGTGTATTTTGCTATGCACCTCTTGTTCTGGACTGTTGTCATACCAAAAATGCCTAATTATACTTTCTTTGTTTGTTTTTTATATTATTATTTTGTGTGTGTGTACCGTCAAATGGGATCTGACTGGTGCAGGAGGAGATTGCCTCTCCTTCTCCAGCAGAGCATCTTGTGAATTCGAACCACGTACCTCTGGTGCAGCTTCTTGCCACTAGGACACCAGAGCTTCCTTAATTATATATTCTTTTCAAAAAGTTCTTGCCTTCATCTATTGCAATGCAGTATTCATTATCTATTGCTTCTTTTCTTAGTTTCCCCCAACCCTTATGTCAGTCTTGTTTTATAAAAATGGTGTCATGTAGTATTTGTCTTTTTGTGACAGAAATATTTCACTCAGTATAATGTCCTTCAGGGTCACCTATGTTGTGTAATATTTTTAAGTTCCTTGTTTTCTAGTGCTACGTAGTTTTTTCTATCCATTCATTTGTTGATGGAAGCTTGGTTTGCCTCCATCTTTTTGCTATTGAAAATAATGCAGCAATAAACTTGGTTGGGCATATATCTCTTTGGGTGGCAGTTCTCGTTTCTTTAGGATATATTTCTAACAGAAGTCTTTCAGAATCAAATGACATTCCTATTTCCAACTTTTTGCACCATTCTATACTCCCGCCAACAGTGAATAAGGATTCCATTTTCTCCACCCTTTCAATCTACATGTGGAAAGCAGTTGGGAGACTGGACTTCATGAGAAGAACTGTGACATCAGGATTGACGGAAGACTAATCAACAACCTGTGTTATGCAGATGACACAACTTTTCTTGCCAAAACTGATGAGGACTTGAGCATTTGTTACAAAGACCAAACACTACAGTTTTCAATTTTAATTGAAACTCAACATCAAGATGATAGACAAAGATTCTCACCATAGGTTCAATAGGCAGCACCATGATAGAGAAGATATTGGCATTGTTAACAATTTCAGCTGGCTTGGTTCCATAATCAATACTCTTGGTACCAGCAGTTAGGAAATCAAGAGACAAATTAAAAAATCAAACAAACAACAAAACCCCCCAACATCTAAAACAAATACAACAAAACACATCACATTAGTATGTTTCTATTTAATAATACAAGAGCTGAGATTAAAAATCTTAAATATACTTTAGCATATAAGTAGACCTTATGTTAGAAGGGCTTTTTTAAATAGTTTTTGTTTTGTTTAGTTTTTTCTCCTTTGCTATAAAAGTTTAGCATGGGCAATAGTGCTTATAATCCAAGTCAGTCCTTTCACAGGTATTTTATTCTGTGGAGATTTCTGCTTGTTTCTCAGATTATAAAAATCATAAAACCAGACCCATGGAAAGATATGAAATGAGACCTAGGTGAATAACTCTCTGAAGCTGTTATTGCCTATTCTGATTCATCCTGTACTGGTATTATATACTAAGGAAGAATATAACATTGTACTTTTTATGTTTTTCTTCTTTTTCTGTATTACAAACTACCAGGTGTTAACCTAAGGTAACAGTCATATAGCTTTTCTGATAACCTAGGATTTTGTTTAATTTAAAGAATAAAAATTAAACATGAAAACATGCATTTATTTCAAAACTCATTATCTGGCAAAGTCAGGAGCTGCTCTTAACAGACAACATAAATCCATTCCCACATGATTTTGTTAAATATGGAATAGAATATTTGCAAAATTGACTGGTTTTGTGTTATGAAAAACAGGTGCTTAAGCTTTTCTTGGAAGCAAACATGAAATTTTTATTCTTATTTGAATTCTGTACGAGAAATGAACTTGAAGATTATCTTGCAGTGAATCATGAAGTCTAAAAATTTATATAATGGTATCACTCTCTGAAAAGATTTACCTATATTTAGTAATACAATTTACATATGGATTATTTTAAATTATTTTTATTAGCAGCAGAAGAGATTAATGGCTAATTATTAACAATTGTCTTTAATTTAAAACCTTGATGGTGATGTTATTAGATGCTGTTGAGTCAAGAAAGACTTGAAAAATAAATAGGAAAGAACTTGTTTGGCAATACTCAGGCTGAAATAATTGAAAAACAAAGTCTTGGACTACAAAATTGAAGGACTCTATGTGCAAAAACAGTCCTCAGAACAGAACAGAGAAACACTGCGTGGTTCAATACCAGGGAAGGAGTGCATCAGGGATGCGTCTTATCTCCATACCTTTTCAAATTATAGGCAGAACAGATTATTTGGGAAGCTAGGCTTTATAAAGAGAAGCGTGGAATCAGGATTGGAGGAAGACTCATAAACAACTTCCATCATACAGATAACACAACCTTGCTTGTGGAAACTGTAAAGGCCCTGAAGTGCTTGCTGCAGAAGGTCAAGGGTTTTAGTCTTCAATTGATTGAAGTTCAACATCAAGAAGCTAAAGATTCTCACCACTGGGCCAATTGGCAGCCCCATAATGCACAAAGAATTTAAGTTGTTAACATTACAGCTTGCTCGTCTCCACAATCAACACTCTTGGCACCAGCAGTCAGGAAATCAAAAGACAAATTGTATTGGGAAAATCTGCTGTCAGAGAACTCTGCAGAGTGTGGAAAGGAAACAATGCCAGTCTAGAGACTAAGGGGTGCCTAATCCAGGACATAGTCTTCACAATTATTTATTATGCATCAGAGAGCTGGACAATGATTAAAGATGACAGAAGAAAAATCAATGCCTTCTAGTTGTGGTGTTGGAGAAGAGTCTTAAATATACCATGGACCACTAAGGAAACAAATAGATCTGTCTTGCAAAGGGTGAAACCAAGTTTCTCCTTGCAGGTTAGGATTTTAAAGCTGGGTCTCACATACTTTGGTTACTAGAGGGTCAGCTGTGGATTGGTTCTTAATTATGGTATATAGTAGTCCCCAGGAAGGACTGGTCTTTGGAGGAGACATCACACTTGGAAGGGTGGAGCGACAGTGCAGGAGAAGAAGACCGAAGATGAGCTGGATCTATTCGCTAACTGGGACAATGAGGGTAGGTATGTTGGAATCGGTGAGACTGGCTCAGGACAGGACAGGCTTCAGAGCTTCTGTACATAGCGTCACTACAAGTCATAGGCAACTTGATGGCACATAACTACAACAACTATGGACAAAATCTTAAATGATGCAGGAAGCATCAAAATAAGATAAAAGATTCAAAGTGATTTTATCAAAAAGAATTAGTTGACATGGAACCTTTTCAAGAAGTAGTATTAAATGTTAGATAGTTGTTAAATAAATTGAGGCAAAAGAATAGGGAAAGAGAATTAAAGGTAAATATAAGTTCATAAAGTGCTTTGAAATTTCATTTGGACGTTGCAAACCCGACTATCACAGGGTAGCCTGAGCCTATAGAATATGATAGGTTATTAAGAGGCCAAAACTAATCTAATCAGAGCCAGGTGTGCACGTTGCCTCATAAAGAAGGTGTCAATGCCTTAGAAAGCTAACATGAACATTAAGAATTACCTCCAAATTAAACTAGCTGGCATTTGAGTGACAGGAGACCTGCCACAATCAGTAACATCAAGAATAGCTGACCAGAGTGGGAATCTATAGTAATATCATTTAATGGTCCCCAAAAACACTTACCTATGTTGCATAAACCTGCCCCAGGAGGAAGTACTGGTTATGCAGGCACCTAACCCCTCCTAGCCAGTCCCCCTTTTACAGTTTTCTGCACAAAGTGACCATCCCACTCTCTGGAATGTCCTGCATTTACCTTCATTTTAATAATAAGTTCTCTCTGTTTTCACCTCCACTCATCTCTTGAGATCTGGTAACCTTTTGTTGTTGTTGTTGTCATGTGCCATCGAGTCACTTGCAACTCATAGCGATCCTATGTACAACAGCTCTAAACTCTGCTCTGTCCTGTGCCAATCTCACTGTCTCTGACACACTCATCCCGATTGCCCCAGTCACAGAA